>NC_090248.1:41991410-41998910 GCF_037325665.1 Littorina saxatilis
CTAAAAATCAACACCCTGACTGCTTGTTGTGGTGAATTGGTACCAGTGTCTTTTACGAAATTAATTATTAAACAAGTCGCGTAAGGCGAAAATACAACATTTAGTCAAGCTGTCGAACTCACAGAATGAAACTGAACGCACTGCATTTTTTCAGCAAGACCGTATACTCGTAGCATCGTCAGTCCACCGCTCATGGCAAAGGCAGTGAAATTGACAATCCAGGGGCGGGGATGTAGCTCAGTCGGTAGCGCGCTGGATTTGTATCCAGTTGGCCGCTGTCAGCGTGAGTTCGTCCCCACGTTCGGCGAGAGATTTATTTCTCAGAGTCAACTTTGTGTGCAGACTCTCCTCGGTGTCCGAACACCCCCGTGTGTACACGCAAGCACAAGACCAAGTGCGCACGAAAAAATCCTGTAATCCATGTCAGAGTTCGGTGGGTTATAGAAACACGAAAATACCCAGCATGCTTCCTCCGAAAACGGCGTATGGCTGCCTAAATGGCGGGGTAAAAAACGGTCATACACGTGAAATTCCACTCGTGCAAAAAAACCACGAGTGTACTGGGAGTTTCAGCCCACGAACGCAGAAGAAGAAGAAGAAGAAGACAATCCACTGAGAAGAGCGGGGTAGTAGTTCCGCTGAGAAGGCTAGCACGCTTTTCTTTATTTCTATTCTTTTTAACTTTCTGAGCTTGTTTCTAATCCAAACATATCTATATATATATACGACTAGTGTCTGTGTGTCTGTGTGTCTGTCTGTGCGCGATGCACGGCCAAAGTTCTCGATGGATCTGCTTCAAATTTGGTGGGCTTATTCAGAGAGACCCCGGACACAAACTCATCGATGAGATATTTCAACACGTGCTCTCAGCGCGCAGCGCTGAACCGATTTTGGTTCCACCTCAGCTATTTTGGTTCCACCTCAGCTACCCGGGCCCCCATACCGACACACCATAGCCGCTACACCACATCACAACGCCAAAGTTCTCGGTGGATCTTTTTCAAATTTGGACACCGTATTCAGCTACACCCCGGACACAATATCATCGATGAGATATTTCAACACGTGCTCTCAGCGCGCAGCGCTGAACTGATTTGGGTTTTTGTGTTCATTTCACCATTATAAGTAACTCTTCCTTATCTTCTCCAGTGTTTGGCGTTTATCTCCCTTCCTTCGTGTGGCTTTCCCGTTCAGTTGTAAGTTACTACTATTTTTAGAATGTCACTGCGCTGTCCACTGCGCTGAGCGTCTTCGAATATTCCCGGCGTTCTGTTACTGTTACTATTTTTAGAAGGTCAACGCAGTGTACAGAACGTAAATTGGACCCGTAAATTATCCTCACTGTAAAAGTGCAAAGGTCGAATCCATTTATAGCCACGCGAAAAATACACTGTCATCTATCTCTCTAT
The DNA here is from genome assembly GCF_037325665.1 of Littorina saxatilis. NCBI lineage: Eukaryota > Metazoa > Mollusca > Gastropoda > Littorinimorpha > Littorinidae > Littorina > Littorina saxatilis. The sequence goes on from NC_090248.1 coordinate 41,992,820, forward strand.
AGATACGGCTTCTCTGTGTTTTTGTGTGTGTGTGTTTGTGTGTGTGTCTCTATGTGAGCAACACCTGTGCATTGTTCAGTTCTGTTTGTGATGTGGTCTGGCGGCTTTTGTGTAATTTTATGTACTGGCCTTCCTTTGAGCTTCCTTTGAGAAGCCATAACTTTCTCAGTCCTGTTTGAGTGGAGTTCGCCTCCAAAGGTGATTAACACGGTTACATTCGTCGACAAGGATGTTACTCGATATGGTCAGGAATGGCATTATGGCCACTGAATCATTTTCGTGCTGTTCCCATTCCACGAATCTGGGAGGGACCTAAGCTTGGCGGGTCCATTGTTCGGACCCGGCGAAGCCGGCGTACGGCTCTAAGTACTTCTTCCCGGCGAAGCCGGCTACCCGGCGAAGCGGGTATTCATTCTAGTTATACCTATATGTTTTTGGAATCAGGAACCAACAAGGAATAAGATGAAATTGTTTTTAAATCGATTTCGAAACATTAATTTTAATCATAATTTTTATATTTTTTAATTTTCAGAGCTTATTTGTAATCCGAATATAACATATTTATATGTTTTTGGAATCAGAAAATGATAAAGAATAAGATGAAATTGTCTTTGAATCGTTTTATAAAAATATAATTTTGATTACAATTTTCTGATTTTTAATGACCAGTCATCAATTAACTTTTAAGCCTCCAAGAAAGTCCGGCCTTCGTCGAAGATTGCTTGGCCAACATTTCAATCAATTTGATTGAAAAATGAGGGTGTGACAGTGCCGCCTCAACTTTTACAAAAAGCCGGATATGACGTCATCAAAGACATTTATCAAAAAAATGAAAAATAACGTCTGAGGATATCATACCCATGAACTCTCATGTAAAATTTCATTAAGATCGGTTCAGTAGTTTACTCTGAATCGCTCTACACACACACACAGACACACACACAGACACACACACACACACACACACACACACACACACACACACCACACACACACACACACACACACACACATACACCACGACCCTCGTCTCGATTCCCCCTCTATGTTAAAACATTTAGTCAAAACTTGACTAAATGTAAAAAAAGAGACCAATATGCACAGAGCGCACCCAGGCTGTTCAGTTTTGATATGTGACCAAGTGGAAGGATGGTCTTATCCCATGTAAAAGCCTGACCAGATCTAAGACGGAGAGGCGAACTGTTTTCACGAGGCGGAGTTGGCCTTTAAGGCTTGTGCATGATTATTTGTGTTGTTTGAACTTTGACTGTGTGATTGTGTTTTCTCGAGGCGGAGTGGGCCTTTAAGGTTTGTGCATTGTTTGAACTGTGACTGTGTGATTGTGTTTTCACGAGGCGGTGTAGGCCTTTAAGGCTTGTGCATGATTATTTGTGTTGTTTGAACTTTGACTGTGTGATTGTGTTTTCACGAGGCGGAGTCGGCCTTTAAGGCTTGTGCATGATTATTTGTGTTGTTTGAACGTTGACTGTGTGATTGTGTTTTCACGAGGCGGTGTAGGCCTTTAAGGCTTGTGCATGATTATTTGTGTTGTTTGAACGTTGACTGTGTGATTGTGTTTTCACGAGGCGGAGTTGGCCTTTAAGGCTTGTGCATGATTATTTTTGTTGTTTGAACTTTGACTGTGTGATTGTGTTTTCACGAGGCGGAGTTGGCCTTTAAGGCTTGTGCATGATTATTTTTGTTGTTTGAACTTTGACTGTGTGATTGTGTTTTCACGAGGCGGAGTTGGCCTTTAAGGCTTGTGCATGATTATTTTTGTTGTTTGAACTTTGACTGTGTGATTGTGTTTTCACGAGGCGGAGTGGGTCTTAAAGTGACATGTATACGCCAGACTAAAAGTCGAAGCCGAAACTTTATCAAACAACTTTTAATTTTTTTTTAATTTTTTTTTTTAGACAGCCGCCAGGTACTCCTTCGACTTTATGCTCACAACTCCCACTCTGTGCTTGTAGTGTTTGCGTGAGAAATCTGTCGAGTAGATTCCAACGGTATCCAATTGACAGACGCAAACAGACTATGTCGCCAACCGCTGACAATAGAGCAGCAGCGAAAAACGTCGGTAAACCTTCGCTGCCCACAACATTGGTAAAACCTTCGTTGCTCAAACCGTTTGTAAACCTGTCCTTGTTGGCATTGGTAAAGCCTTTGGTTGTCGAACGTTGTTAAACTTTTGCTAGAACTCGCAAAATGTTCAACCTTTGCTCATCGAAACGTCTGTAAACTTTCGCTCCTCGGCATAGGGTCGCGGAACGGAAAACGCTGGCATATCTATGACAGCAAACACACTTAATGAGACCGCTCTTCAACCTTCCCTAGCGCGACAAATTCGTCTGCTGGTGTTTGTTTATTCAGTTGACGTGACTGAGGTCATGAAATTGGCGCGAAACTGCATTCTGCTATGCCGACGTACGCACGACAGCGATACAGCAAATGATCGTTGCAAACGGAAGTGTGTGAAGAGGTTATTTCCTATTGTTTGGGTATTCGTACGCTACGGGTTTTATGGTAGCGCGTGTATAGGGAGAAATTGAAAGTGCAAGGATGGTCCTTGTGGAATTTTTGAATTTAAACTTGTTTGCGACTGTTTTGGTATCCGTCCGCTACGCTGTCTTGAGGTTGCGGAAGCGCGAGTTTCGACGAGAGAAACAAAAATTGAAAGTGCGAGGATGGTCATTGTGGAATTGTTGTACACTGTATTGAAATTTTTCCGATTGGTTTGGTATCCATCCGCTACGCTTTCTCGATGTTATGCGGACGCGCGTATACTGACGAGGGGGTGGGGTGGCGTAAATTTTTGATACCAAAGCCATGGTCTACATGTAGAAGAACAAGGCTTTGGCTTCGAACGATACATGACGTCATGCAATAATACTATTGAAGGAGGAAATTTTCATGATCAGCGGCTCGATTTTATGGACGGAGGGGCCCGATACAAAAAAAAAATTCGTCTGACATATTTCTATTCGATGTCGTCATTAAGCGCTTGGGAGTAGTGAAACGAAAATGCGAGGATAGTCAACATGGAAGTTTTGCATACAAACGATGGCTTCATCATATGTGTTGTTTCTTTGATTCGTCCGTCAACATATCAGAATATTTCCTCTTGGTTTTTAAGGCCAAACAAAAATATATGTTGGTTTAGGGTAACGTGACCAAGAAAGATAAAGTCGGTACGTCGACTTTTTAATTTTTTTTCAATTTAGTCGATTTTAAAGGAGGTTACTTCCCTTAGTCTCGGTATGTTCTTGTGGGCAGCGATTTTGATTTGACTTGGCGCCGACTAAAATCGCTTGAAAGTTGGGGGAAAGTTAGCAGAAAGTCTGCCATGTGAACAGCACTCAAGACTGTCTATAACCTGCACAAAACAAGTTCCTGTGTCTGCATGATTTCTCATACAACAGCTTCACAGCCATGCGACGCTGACGATTCCAGAAGCAAAGATGTTCACGTCAGGTAGAGGTCTGCGTCTTAAAGCGACTAATATCTATCATCGTACTCATCATTCTAAAGCTGGTAAACTTCCAAATAGCGGAATGAACCACTTGAGAGATGGGTCAGAGACGAACGAACTATTGACATCTATCAAGCATCATTATCAGTGAAGACCGTTGACGGGCGTCTAAATGCAATCTTGAACTATGCTGTCACTTTGTGAGTGACGACACAAACGTCGTTACATCTTGTTTACAAACACTCTGTCTTCAGAAGTCAGTCATAATCATGTAAACAGATGTCGTCACCTTGTGCGTGACGACACAAACGTCGACACGTCTTGTCCATAAACACTTGGACTTTAGACGTCATGCCAATGAAGGTGAAGAGTTTTTGACTTTGAATGAATTTATCGAGTATGTTTTGTTACACCCCAGTTTTCTTCTCTCGCGTCAACGTTGTTGCTGTTGGAGAGGGATGCAGATGTCGATGAAGTTTGACTATCTTGTTCGCAGTGAAAATGGGAAGTGACGACATGTTGAGGAAGAGCATCACTTAATACAACTGCCACAAGTGCTGCTTCTGCAGAATGTATTACTACGATCATCACTACCGAGTTAACACCACAACTGTAATAAGTACTATAGTAACACCAACAACAACAACAACAACAACAACAACAACAACAACAACAACAACAACAACAACTATTACTTCTACAACTACTACTACTTGTACTACTAATACTACTACAACTACTACTACTACCACTACTACTACCACTTCTATACTACTACTACAACAACTACTACTACTACTACTACTACTACTACTACTACAAATGCTGCTGCTGCTGCTGCTGCTGCTGCTGCTGCTACTGCTGCTACTGCTGCTGTTGCTATTGGTTAAACATTTCTTTTTTTTTTAAACATGTACCACTACGATGCACATCAAAGGTAATACGCTGGGGACTCTGTCTTGTCAACGTAGATCTTATATCCTGCATCATAAATACAACGACTGCTGCTACAAAACAAACATGAACAACAAGAAACACAAGAACCAGAACAATAATTACTACTTCTGCTGCTGACCAGAACCAACAACAACAGCAACAACAACAGTAACAACAACAACAACAACAAACAACAAACAACAAACAACAAACAACAAACAACAAACAACAAACAAACAACCAACAACCAACAAATAACAAACAACAACTATTAATTCTACAACTACTACCTCTTTTACTACTACTCTTACTAGTACTACTACAACTACTACAACTACTTCTACTACTTCTACTACTACTACTGCTGTTGATGTTACTACTACTACTACTACTACTACTACTACTACTACTACTACTACTACTACTACTACTACTACTATAACTACCATCACCACCAGAAATGCAAGTAGTATCGTAGCCAACAACATTGTCACGCAAATAACACTGTTAAAATTACTGAGCGGTCTGGTCAACTCTAAATTGTGTTTTTGCTATGCAAGTCTCAATTCCTCCTACTTCCCCGGTGTAACACGAAATTTTTACTCCACGAAAAATTTACTCCGGAGTAAATATTTCGTACGAAATTCTTACTCCGAGTACACTTTTCGTACGAGAAAAGAACTCCCGAAGGCACGAAAAAATGACTCCCTCCACGAAATTTTTACTCCCCATTTTTTTACTTCCAGTAAAAATCTCGTACGCAAAAATGGGATGCGGGCGAAGGGATAATGCCAATAAGTGATCTCGCGCACACGGCGAATGTCGCGCTACCCTCCTTCCACCCCCACCCCCCCCCCCCCCCCCCCCCCCCCCCCCCCCCCCCAGCCTTCCAGCCCTTTTCTTTAGGCCCCATCCCCTTGTATACTACTACTACAACTACTACTGCCACTACAACTGCACCTCAGCTACGGAGTTGTAAAAAGTTGTAATGCTCTTTTTTATTTTTTTTAAGATTTGACACTCCCTGAAGCTATCTTTATCCCAAGCGTGGGATTTAAAATACACTTCCTTCATTGCCATCGTAAAGTGAATACATTATCTTCTGCGCAACGCGGTTTGTTCACAAAGACGTGAGGTTATTGGGAATTCCCGATGTTCTGCGCCGCCGCTATTCTTAATCGAAACTTCTTCATGTTATTGAAAGGGTGATACGAGTGTCTGATTGTCCTTCAAGCAATTGAATTAAACCACAAATATGCAATGACATATCTCTAGCGGGCGAGGCATGTGTGACTAAGGTATGTCAGTGATATGACTAATTTGTCCTTGATTATGAAGACTCGATCCTGTGCAAAGCTCAATGACAAAAGAGCATACGGGCACACACTCATTCTCAGGTATATTTTGCTATGTCTACGACGACTATACTACTACTACTACTGCTTCTGCTTTTGGTGCTACTGTTGCTGCAACTACTGCCTCAGCTTCCACTACTAATCTAATGACTACTACTTCTATTAGTCATACGTTAGGTAAAATCACTGAAACACGACAGATGCAACAAGATGAAACTTGCCAAAGTAAAGGGCTGAGAAAGAGAGCGAGAGAAAAAGAGAGAGAGAGAGAGAGAGAGAGACAGACAGAGACAGAGACAGAGACAGAGATAGAGACAGAGATAGACAG
>NC_090248.1:42003910-42006410 GCF_037325665.1 Littorina saxatilis
AATTAATTTTTAAGCCACCAAGCTGAAATGCAATACCGAACCCCGGGCTTTGTCGAAGATTACTTGACCAAAATTTGAACCAATTTGGTTGAAAAATGAGGGCGTGACAGTGCCGCCTCCACTTTCACGAAAAGCCGGATATGACGTCATTAAAGACATTTATCAAAAAAATGAAAAAAACGTTCGGGGATTTCATACCCAGAAACTCTCATGTCAAATTTCATAAAGATCGGTCCAGTAGTTTAGTCTGAATCGCTCTACACACACACACACACACACACACACACACACACACACACACGCACAATTTCAAAAGAAGAAAACAATTCTTAGCAGTAAATAAAATGAATTAATTATACAACAAGAGGATGGAATGAAAGAGAGGTGCACACTTCTATGTCCCATCCGCGCAGTATCGACGTCCCTTTTTAGATTAAAAAGGTTATTATTACTCATGAACCCGTGTGTTTATTGAACTGCCAGACACATTCTTCACAAACAAGAGGGTGGATTCGGACAAGGCTTTTTATAAGTCCACTGTTATGTGAAAGTTAACGCGGCCAACTATTCAAACGCCACGTGCCAACAAAGTCAAAGTGTTTGAATGCATTGCATACCGTCCATGCTCAATAACAATTTTCATCCAAGAAAGAATTGAAAAAAAACAGCGGATGCACGGTTACCGAATTCAACTGATCTGTCACATTCACGATCATGCGACTGGAATGCGATCCCATCCTGCATCTTGTTCCATGAATCGGCTGATTTATATTTTTAAAAGAGAGTAGTATGCTTTGCCTGTTCGCAAAATGAATTGTTCAAGAATGTGTGTGCACACTTTTGTTGGCTGAATTATAATGGTAGCGTCGATAAGTTTGACGCGATCTGCATATTGCATTGGGGCGCAGTCTGGGTTTTTGTGTGTGTGGTTTTTTTTTTACAGACATCAGTGCGTTTTAACTGTTTGCAGATGACTTGTTCAAGAATGCGTGCATATACCTTTTTTTGGCTGAACTACGACGGTAGTCCCAATAAAGGGCAAAATATACCTGCGCAGTTTCAGCGGCACAGACGACGCACTGCATATTATTGATCCTGCGATAGGGATTATGACGAGTTCTTGGCCTGTTTTCCTATCACGCAACGTGTAGCGGGCTGGGATAATCTGCAGTGCGTCGTCTGTCCTGCTGAAATTACATAGGTGAGCGCCGGGCCTCTTTAGGTTGACGCCTCACAACATTGGGGCGTAATGGTTTGGTCGATGAATCGTCTTTTTTTTTTTTTCTTTAAGAAATCAGTATGCTTGGACTGTTCGGAAATGAATTGTTCAAGAATGCGTGCACATTTTTGTTGGCTGAATTACGACGGTAGTCCAATAAGTGTGACGCCTCTGCACATTTAGGCACATGGGCTTGTTGGGCGGTCTTGTTCGACTGGCCCACCTACTCTGCAGACAAAAAAAGAGTGGGAGAGAAAGAGTGATAGAGGGAAGGGGCGGTGCGAGTTGAGAAGGAGAATGGGAGAGAGAGAGAGAGAGAGAGAGAGAGAGAGAGAGAGAGAGAGAGAGAGAGAGAGAGAGAGAGAGAGAGAGAGAGAGAGAGAGAGAAAGAGAGAGAGAGAGAGACAGAGAGACAGAGACAGAGAGACAGACAGACAGACAGACAGACAGACAGCAAGAGAGAGAGAGAGACAGAGATACGGAGAGACAAAGACAGAGACAGACAGAAAGACAGAGAGAGATATAGAGACAGAGAGACAAAGCGAAAGACAGGCAAACGGACGGACAGACAGACAGACAGACAGACATACAGAGACCGATACATACGTAGTGAGAGACCAGGAGAGAGAGAGAGAGAGAGAGAGAGAGAGAGAGAGAGAGAGAGAGAGAGAGAGAGAGAGAGAGAGAGAGAGAGAGAGAGAGAGACAGACAGACAGACAGACAGACAGACAGACAGACAGACATACTGACAGAATGGCAAGCAGACAGACAAAGACAGAGAAAGAGGCAGAGGTGGAAACAGACAGACAGACAGACAGACAGACAGACGGACAGACAGACAGACAGACAGAGAAAGATAGAGACAGAGGCAGAGAGAGACCGGGTGAGAGCAGTGGTTAGCGCATCGGGCTGCAGGCCGGGAGGTCGTGGGTTCGAATCCCATCAGAGTCCTGTTGTTTTGGGGGGCTTTGGCCGACTCCTACCCAGAGAGGAAGTGCTATGGTTCCGATGGGAAGACTGGGATCACTTCACGAATGCGACTTTGAGTGTGCCCTGGTCGTGTAATTCTGGCCAACACCTTCTTCTTCTTCTTCAGCGTTCGACTCTGGCCAACACCGCAGGTGCAACAGTTCTCTCGCTGGTTGACGCCAGTATGTCACGTACTCTTAAACCATAATGGAAAACCATGGCATCATCAATTGTTTGTGTGTGGGTTTTTTTTGGGGGGGAAGACGCTTAAGCGTGCCATTTTAATCGAAAAACAATAACATCATATAACAC
>NC_090248.1:42011410-42018728 GCF_037325665.1 Littorina saxatilis
GTGGATCGCATACCTGAAGGCTACGCCATGCACGACGATTAGCCTGACAACAGGCAATACAACCGTTGTCGGCACTTATGGTGTTTTAAGAAGTTAATGAGACGGAGAATGCCTGAGATAGATTACGAGTTTGTCTTTGATTAGGCCTGTTAAACACGGAAAGTTCGTCGGCGGAGTGGCGGAGTTTTCTAGAGAATCCACCTTGTGAAACGCCCACACTACCCCTCCTTTCCACCCCTCCCCCTCCGCACCCCCCCCCCCTCCCGGCGCCCCTAATGGCAACGTAAGTACTAATATAACAACCGCGTGTGTTTGTGTTATCAGACATGCGATGTGGTGCCAAAAGACAAATTTCCATGTTTATGTAAAATGAAAATGGACATTAAAGTTTTCTTATTTTATCTTATCTTATATACATGTATACGTATACTGTTGCAGTTATATTTACCAAAATCAGCTTCGTATTACGCCTCAATTTACCTGGGCGTAGTCCACTTTGCAAAGCTTGCTTCACTTACTGTTTGTGTGAACAGGCTTCGCGAAGTCGACTTCGGGTTCAGTTCAGGACAGTCTTTAATTAGGGGGTTCACTGCGTTTGATCTGATTCGACAAGACTTTGGTTGACAACAAGTTGACGTTTTTATACTCCAGTGGTACCTGCGATGTCAGATTTTCCGACGAGATGACACGATTTACTTCTATATTGCACAACATTGCTGTGCCCTTTTTACACTTAGTCAAGTTTTGACTAAATGTTTTAACATAGAGGGGGAATCGAGACGAGGGTCGTGGTGTATGTGTGTGAGTGTGTGTGTGCGTGTGTGTGTGTGTGCGTGTGTGTGTGTGTTTGTGTGTGTCTGTGTGTCTGTGTGTGCGTGTGTGTCTGTCTGTCTGTCTGTCTGTCTGTCTGTCTGTGCGTGTGTGTGTGTGTGTGTAGAGCGATTCAGACCAAACTACTGGACCGATTTTTATGAAATTTTACATGAGAGTTTCTGGGTATAGTATCCTCAGATATTTTTTTCATTTTTTTGATAAATGTCTTTGATGACGTCATATCCGGCTTTTTGTAAAAGTTGAGGCGGCACTGTCACACCCTCATTTTTCAATAACATTGATTGAAATTTTGGCCAAGCAATCTTCGACAAAGGCCGGACTTTGGTATTGCATTTCAGCTTGGAGGCTTAAAAATTAATTAATGACTTTGGTCATTAAAAATCTGAAAATTGTAATAAAAATTATTTTTTTATAAAATGATCCAAATTTACGTTCATCTTATTTTTCATCATTTTCTGATTCCAAAAACATATAAATATGTTATATTCGGATTAAAAACAAGCTCTGAAAATTAAAAATATAAAAATTATGATTAAAATAACATTTCCGAAATCGATTTAAAAACAATTTCATCTTATTCCTTGTCGGTTCCTGATTCCAAAAACATATAGATATGATATGTTTGGATTAAAAACACGCTCAGAAAGTTAAAACGAAGAGAGGTACAGAAAAGCGTGCTATGCAGCACAGCGCAACCACTACCGCGCTAAACAGGCTCGTCACTTTCACTGCCTTTTGCACGAGCGGCAGACTACGGTCATTGTGAAAAAATGCAGTGCGTTCATTTTCATTCTGTGAGTTCCACAGCTTGACTAAATGTAGTAATTTCGCCTAACGCGATTTGTTCATCTTGTCATTGTTGTTGTTGCTGTATACAAGACAACAACGCTTTATTTAAACACACAAAACAGAAACATAAACAACTGTTCAAACGAAGGGAAATCTGTCGGCGTCTCTTTTGCCTCTTATCTAAACCAAAGTTTACCTGCTACGAACGGCCTGCAATGTGGTTCCACATTTAGCTAGTGTCATAGGTGTCCTTTCATCACAAGTACCACTGTCAAAGGCAACTCTCTATTTCTTTTCTCTTTTACAGGTGCGAAGGGTTCGAAAAGGTAAATATGGAACATTCGCCTGGAATCATCGACCGCTCCATGTCTGTGTTTTCTGCCACTTTCGGCCTGCCATAGCACTGGAAGGTCACGCTTTGATCAGGTCATTGTCTGCACCCGATAGTGCGAATTCGATCACTTCCGGTTTACGGCGTTGTCTCTAATACTGAGCAGTTGTTGGAGGGAAACCCGAAAAAGAAAAGAAAGTCCGGTGGCGGCCGACGAAGTCAATAAAGATTAGAGAGTGAAAAGGGGAAATAATCCGAGAAAAAATCCCAAATATCCGCTGTTTTATTGGAATGTATTAAGATGATCGATGTTGCGTGGGAGAGCTTGTTTGGCGCGGCAATGGAATCAAGTTAAGAATTGATGCATTGGAAGTAGAAGAGTGTGCTGTTGCGAGCAGATGTTTTTGTCTTCTAGCAATGTCCTTGGAAACAGTCTGTTGATGTTTTATGTTGTCATTTAGGTGGGGGGGAGGTTGTTACCCTAGCATATAACCGCGGCATGTCCCAAATAGACGCTAGTTCTGGGGACAGACATATTAAGTTAGCATAGAGGTTGTTACGTAGATTATTGGAAACACTGGATTTTTTAAAACATACATTTAAAAAAAAGTAGACATTGATTGTAGTATAGACTAAACAAACGTTTGCCAATCTCTAAGGTCGCGAAGTTTAAGTTTTTGTTTCGTAAACGTATCATGTCCTTATAAGGTCAACTAAACCTGCCAATCACCTGTCATAAATGTGTCCAGTCATCCGTGACGTAATGAAGCATCCCAAATATTCAGAATAAGGTATTAATCCCTGGTCAGCCGTTGAGCGCTGGGGTCAGTCTGTCTCGCATGCTTGACCGCCCTAACACTGTTAGTGGTGTCTTTGGTAGCGAGCGGTATGCGCCTAGTCTGGAACTTAGGCGTATAATAGCGGCTTCCATCACAGGTACCGCTGCCTTCAAGGACTTTAAATCGCCGCCAAAGGTAAAAGTGCTGGCTTTGCAGAAATGTATTTTTTGATCTGTCTGTGTCTGTGTGTCTCTGTCTGTCTGTTTGCCTGTCGCTGTTACTGTTCAGACAGACAGACATAAGGACATACAGACAGACAGACACACAGACAGACATACACACAGACTAGACAGACAGACAGACAGACAGACAGACAAGACAGACGGACAGACAGACACACAGACAAACAGACAGACAATTAAACAGACAGGCAGACAGACAGACAGATCGACAGACTGACATATATATGATTACGGCTATACATACAAGCTGATTCATAAACAGCAGTTTATAGAATAGCAACATTAATATATTTTTCTCTGAACCTTGTAAATCTATATCCTCAAAACATCTTTATCCGGAAACGAAATCTGTTAAACTGTAATGTCACACCCAAGTAAGAAGCATATATATTATTTATTTCAGGACATTTCGAATTCAGATATATATGTATTTAAAATATCAGAAGTTGTGAAAGAAACAATTGAAAGTCAGCAGAGACTTCCTTCTGAGATTTCTTAAAATCTCTTAGCAGAGCTAAAAAGAGAGAAAAGTATCCCTTCACAGATAGCCAATTGGAGCATCAGACCCTCCTTAGGGGGAACCTAGATTTCAAATCAAAGTATATGTACATCAGCCATTTTGTATTCGTTTACATGCAGACTATCTCACATCATCTGTATGAAACACAGTCCCCGCCAGAATCACATATGCTCACTTCAATCAGTTTTGAGAAGGGAGGAGAAAAAAAAGTAGGGGGACAAAAACACTCATTGAATTTGACAGAAATAGCCGCTTTTGCTATTTCTCCATCTACCAGAGTAATCTGAGTGCGTTGACATGTCCCGCATTATTAATCTTCAAAGAAACGAAAAAAATGGCTGAGCAATTTGCAAAATGTCATATCATTGTTGTTCTGTTCTTATCAGCCTCCCACGCTAGCGATGAATATAGTTCCCATGGCATGGTCCACCATTGCACGCCGGAAAGACAATGATAGGGGCACATCTGGAATTGTCTTGGTCGGCCAGCGAGACAGATATGCGCTCAAGACTTGAGTCGTAATCATCCTCAACATGCCAAGTTGCCGGTGGGCGTACGTTTAGGTTTTGAGTTACCAGAATCACATCTGATAGTACAGTGGAACTCCCGCTTGTAAACCCCCCCCCCCCCCCCTCGCCCTGTCCCCGCGATTTAAGCCTCCCCCCATTTTAAGACTTTGTTTTACATTTAGTCAAGTTTTGACTAAATGTTTTAACATTGACGGGGAATCGAGACGAGGGTCGTGGTGTATGTGTGTGCGTATACATGTATGTATGTATGTTTGCATGTATGTGTGTGTCTACACATCGATTCCAAGAAAACTACTGGACCGATCTTCATGAAATGTTACATGAGAGGTCCTAGGTATGATATCCCCAGATGTTTTTTCATTTTTTCGATAAATGTCTTTGATGACGTCATATCCGGCTTTTTGAGAAAGTTGAGGCCGCACTGTCACGCCCTCATTCATTTTGTTAATCAAATTCATTGAGATTTTGGTCAAGCAATTTTTGACAAAGTCCGGACAATGGGATTGAATTTCAGCTTGGCAGCTTAAAAATTAGTTAATAAGTTTGCTCATTAAAGTTGTCATTAAAATCGAATTTTTACTAACAGATTTCAAAATGATTGCATCATATTCCTCAATTTCTCCTGATTTAAAAAACATATACATACGTCATGTTTACTTTACAAATGTCATGTTTACTTTACAAATGTGCTCAGAATTAAAGAAACTAGGTTTAAGTAAGTACTGCGTTTGCGCGCTACGCGCAGACAAGCGTGACCCCTCTCGGTTTTTCGGTGTGGTTAGTCGAGACTATCCTAATATAATCTCGGCTATGACTGTTTTTTTGCTGTTAATCTGTTCCTTTTATGTCGACAACTTGACTAAAAAATTTTATATCGCTTCACGCGACTTGTTCAGAATTCTGTTCACAGCCTCTGTAAATTAACTTCCATTTTAGGACTCCCTCCCTTCCAAGACATGCTTTTCTCAGATGTTGTTGTGGTCTTAAAAGAAGGTTCCACTGTAGTAGCAGATGTTTAGGCGTGGGAGCCTTCGACGCAAAGCGAGGCCCATTTCAGCCTCCTACGTCATGTGTGACGGCGATGATGGTATGCGCATGACGAATTATGGTACACATAGGGTCCACGTCATCAAATAGACAGAAACACGTCATGTTCTCGTGACAAGGCAGAGTCTGGAAGTGTAAATGACATTGGACACAAAAATAGCACGTGTCAGATGAAGCACGTTTTGGTTTTAAGTACCTGCAATCAGCTGGATACTTCTAGAGTTATATTATGTATCCTGCGTTTTCGTCGTCGTTGGCCAGCAAGGTTGAATCCAGGATTATCATTATAGACCAGCGTGCTAACGAGAGAGTGTAAACGCGTACTTGCTTGTTTGGAAGTGACTGACCAGAATATAGTCACATCTTGAACTAAATAAGGATATAATGAACTCAGCGAATCTTAACATTATGAGGCAGAGCGTCATTTTAAGATCTGATAAATATTTGCTTCTTCGAGGATGACAGTCTTTTTTGTTCATGTCAATGCTTGTTATTCTCTCAAGTGCCAGGAGACTGGTCCCGCATTACTCCCACTTACTCTTGTTTGCACATGTCGTATGCATTTAGAGCGCTTTCGTCCATTTGTTTTTCAGATATTGGTCCAAACGCACATTACACATTGTTATTTTTACGAGAGATTGGGAACCACATGTATACTTCAATCAATCAATCAATATGAGGCTTATATCGCGCGTATTCCGTGGGTACAGTTCTAAGCGCAGGGATTTTTTTAGATTTTTTTATTTTTATTTTATGCAATTTATATCGTGCACATATTCAAGGCGCAGGGAATTATTTATGCCGTGTGAGATGGAATTTTTTTACACAATACATCACGCATTCACATCGGCCAGCAGATCGCAGCCATTTCGGCGCATATCCTACTTTTCACGGCCTATTATTCCAAGTCACACGGGTATTTTGGTGGACATTTTTATCTATGCCTATACAATTTTGCCAGGAAAGACCCTTTTGTCAATCGTGGGATCTTTAACGTGCACACCCCAATCTAGTGTACACGAAGGGACCTCGGTTTTTCGTCTCATCCGAAAGACTAGCACTTGAACCCACCACCTAGGTTAGGAAAGGGGGAGAAAATTGCTAACGCCCTGACCCAGGGTCGAACTCGCAACCTCTCGCTTCCGAGCGCAAGTGCGTTACCACTCGGCCACCCAGTCCTCGTTTACTTGGCTTTGAAAACCAAAATCAAACAGACATACTCAAACTTTGTATAATCCATCTCAACCTTTCTGGCCATGTTCTGCAAAATGTATGTTAAAATAAATACAATATATAATGTGTGTGTGTGTGTGTGTGTGTGTGTGTGTGTGTGTGTGTGTGTGTGTGTGTGTGTGTGTGTGTGTATGTGTATGTGTAAGTGTATGTGTATGTGTATGTGTATGTGTGAGTGTGCGTGCGTGTGTGTGTGTGTATATATGTGTGTGTGTGTGTGTGTGTGTGTGTGTGTGTGTGTGTGTGTGTGTGTGTGTGTGTGTGTGTGTGTGTGTGTGTGTGTGTGTGTGAACATTTGCCTGTCTGGGTACCCGCTTGTGTATTTGTCCATCTAATCGTATGTCACTTTGTTTCTTTGTCCGATCGTCTGTGATTGCTAGTTTGTCGATCCGTGTGTGTATTAGTCTGTCTGCTTGTCTGTGTGTGTTTATGTATACCTGTCTGTCTGCGTGTCTGTCTGTGGGTTCGTCTCTGTGTCCGTCTGTATGTCTGTGATCTTTCTTCAGCATGCAATGGCTACCATGGTACTACTGCACGCATCGAGTCCACTTACCATATCATATTACAGTGTGTCGATGTGTTTTTTACTGTCAGATATTTACAAACTATTACATGTGCAACCTATTGTGTGTGTGTGTGTGTGTGTGTGTGTGTGTGTGTGTGTGTGTGTGTGTGTGTGTGTGTGTGTGTGTGTGTGTGTGTGTGTGTGTGTGTGTGTGTGTGTGTTTTGCATTGCATTAACCCCTTTGCTAAAATGTTAAGAGAAAAATTAGAACTCTCGTTCAAAGAAAAAAATGACACATAAGGAAAAAGAAAACCAGGATATTTAGTATTCAAAGAATTAAATTACTGTTAGCCTACATGTATTCATAATTTAAACAACGACAGATTTCTTAACATTGATTTTAGCAGAACAACTTCCGTTCCGTACATAAGAAAGAACAACCGGTTTCAACCAGTCAGCACTGCCATTATCTAAACGTTAACTGCAGCAGCCTTATCAAAATACCCTC
>NC_090248.1:42018928-42026428 GCF_037325665.1 Littorina saxatilis
CAGTTGTCTACCTCCAATGAACACATTCTCAGCGCTGAAAGACTGTGAAAGGGTTGATGAATCTAGCAATGCATAAAATGGCCAACAAATAAAACTGTTAGTGTGCAAAAATACTCACAAAAGTTGACGAAATATTGTTCGTTTTTTGGGGGTGGAAAACGTGACTGCGTTTTGACGTTCCACGTTCCGTTTCAGTTGACCTTCACCTTTCCAGCGAGAGACTCCCGAAATGATGACGTTTACCACGACTTCAAAACGAAACGTCCCGACGTTTCGTTTATTAAATCTCCGTAATGTCTTCCAGTATTCCTTTTTGCAACTGTTTATGTAATATAAAAGACATGAGCCAAAGGCATGCCTCCGCAAAATGGTCACAACAAGAACGTTATGCACAGAACAAAGAGAGAGAGAGAGAGAGAGAGAGAGAGAGAGAGAGAGAGAGAGAGAGAGAGAGAGAGAGAGAGAGAGAGAGAGAGAGAGAGCGAGAGAGAGAAAGAGAGAGAGAGAGAAAGAGAGAGATAGAGAGAGAGAGAGGGAGAGAGAGAGGGAAAGAGAGAGAGAGAGCGAGACAGAGAGAGAGAGAGAAAGAGCGAGAGAGAGAGTGAGAGAAAGAGAGAGAGCGAGACAGAGAGAGAGAGAGAGAGCAAGAGCGAAAGAGATAGAGAGAGAGAGAGAGAGAAAGAGAGAGAGAGAGAGGGGCAGGCAGACAGACAAAGAAAGAGCTGGTGGAGGTGAACATCCACATCAAATAAGAGAGATTGAGCCGTAACACAATAATTATTCTATAAAGTGCACTCCACAGCAGGGTTTCCCTACAAGTTTATTTAATGATAACAACCACGAAGCCAAAGTAATCCATCTTGCTTTGAACACGCGCCGATACCACCATAAAGACCGTATAGAATCGCCATCTGAAGGCAGATTCTTGCGGGGGAGCATCGGTTTTACCCCGAAGCCTGTTGCCAAAAATGCCCACTGCCATGGGACAAATCTGAAAATAGCGACCTCATAACAAAGGTGAAGAGTAAAAATAGCCATATGTTCCAAAGTCTCACACTCCCACAACTGTTGTGTTTTGTGTCTGTCATGTTCTGCTTTAGGAAAGTCTGAGACATACAAATCAGACATCAAAATCGACAAAAAGGTCGATATTGTTTTTATTGATGAGATCGTTCGATATGTCGCGCGACGATGGTTTCATGTTCTTGTTGATGCGTGTGTACGTTTCTTGTTTGTGTACGTATTTATTTTTCAAGCTGCAGTGACCACTAATGCCCCCCCCCCACCCTCTCACTCTCTGCCTCATCCCCGCCCCATCTTTTTCCTTTCTCTCCGGATGTCATCGGCCCTGTATCTTCTTTTACTTTCTCCACCCCGATCACTTTCTACCCTATCCCGACCTAGTCATCGACCCTGTGTCTCTGTATCTTCTTTTACTTTGTTTTGTATCCACCCCGATCACTTTCTACCCTATCCCGACCTAGTCATCGACCCTGTGTCTCTGTATCTTCTTTTACTTTGTTTTGTATCCACCCCGATCACTTTCCACCCTATCCCGACCTAGTCTTTGACTTAGACTCCAGTTCATATGGTCTCTCAGTTTTGTTTTAATGACGATTGGTTTTCTTTTTGTTCTTCCTACTTCTTTCTGTCGTGGTGGGCTTTCTATTCCTCACATCGTCTTTTGCAACGGTTCTGTTTTCTTTCCTTTGGGCATTTCTTGTTTGTTAGGGTGATGATGTCTGTGTAGGCGGAGTTTCTTTGTTTTTGTTCGTTTTGGTGTTGTCTTATTTTTTGTCTGAGTGTCTCAGACCCTCAAGGAAGTATGTGTCGTCTTCCTCTTCTGAGATCCAAATGTCTGCGATCATTTTCGACGTTGTCGTCGTCGTGGCCAGGTAGTAACGGTGGTGTTATTTGGTTTTAAAGAGGTACCTCAGATTCAAACGTGTACCGTATTACCCGGGTAAACGGGTTGTATGTCGTGATCACAAAAATCTAAAATTAAAAAAAGCTCTTGTGTACTGTGTTAATTTATGTGCAGGGTTGTTTTTTGTGCGGTGGTGGTGGGGCTGGGGGTATTTCTTATCCCCCTGCTCGAGGTCTGTCTCTCCCATAATTATGTTATTGTTGTTATTGTTTTTCATGTCAGAGATAATAATAATAATAATGCAAACTTTTATAGCGCTATTCTAGAAAAATGTCTACTCTTAGCGCTTTACAATACATACATCGACCAAGCATACTATACACGCACAGGCAAAGAAACCGACCAAACATAACCAACAAACTATACATGCACAGGCAAAGAAAACGACCAAACATACAATACACGCACAGGCAAAGATAACGACCAAACATAAACAAACATACTAGGACCGATCGTTGGTGTTTACGGCTTGAAAACCAATTCCTTGCAATCCTCTCCTCGATCGGTACATACGTTTGAGTTCTTGACTTATTCGATGACTTATTATTGTCTTCTTTTTTGTTTTTTTTTCTGTGTGTGCTCATTCGAGCTTGATTTGTTCTGTCACTCCTTGTTGTCGTTATTGTTCCTTTGCAATCTAATAAAGAGGTGACCTAACCGTATGCGTTTCTTGGTTGAAAACCGATCTTGCAGGTTCCTTTTCTCATTTTGTTCAAAATAGATGATTATTTTCTTTCACTTTGGAGGCAACGTTTTGCATTGATGTTCTGTATGACATTTTGTTTTACTCAAAATGTATATTCTAACACTGTGCATTTTAAGAAAGCAAGGACTGCAGCTGAAGTGCTGACGTTAGAGAAAAACATTCAAATCTGCATGCACAGAGAAAATGCAAAGCCTAGAACACTATTTCTTGCCCTTTTGATGATGGCAGCTACGAAGTCATTGATTGACGTTCTAGTTCTTGGTGCGGTATGTTTGCCTATTTCTTTCTTCTTTTTTCACCCTTGTTTACATGTCGGTTCAATTAATCTATCAGCCAATTAATAAACCAATTAATTCATCAATCAGTCAAGCAAGCAAGCAAGCAGCAGTCAAGCAAGCAAGCTATCAAGCAATGAAGCTCCATCTCGTTTTCTCACTCTCTCTCTTTCTCTCTCTCTCTCTCTCTCTCTCTCTCTCTCTCTCTCTCTCTCTCTCTCTCTCTCACTCTCTCTCTCTCTCTCACACACTCTCTCTCTCTCTCTCTCTCTCTCTCTCTCTCTCTCTCTCTCTTTCTTTCTTTTTTTTAATTTTTAATTTTTACATTTTATCATTGTGTGTCTGTGCGTCCCAAGGACAGATTGTAAGAAAAGGCGTAGCCTTAAATCTTAATCCTTGTTAAATAAAGTTCAATTCAATTCAATTCATTTCTCTCCCTCTCTCTCTCTCTCTCTCTCTCTCTCTCTCTCTCTCTCTCTCTCTCTCTCTCTCTCTCTCTCCCTCTCTCCCTCCTCCCCCCTCTCTCTCTCTCTTTCTCTCTCTCTCTCTCCCTCTCTCTCTCTCTCTTTCTTTCTCTCTCTCTCTCTCTCTCTCTCTCTCTCTCTCTCTCTCTCTCTCTCTCTCTCTCTCTCTCTCTCTCTCTCTCTCCCAACATGTAACTCGTGTACATTCCTTTGTAAATCAACACAGATCTGACCTGTCTTTTCCGTTGGACAAGAGCATACTTCCACGTGGACACATACACAAAACTCCCTTTCTTGTTACTGTCTATGCAGAGGAGTTTTTTTGGTTTTTTTTCACTGATACAATTATTTCAAGTGAACAAATGCCGATTTGCACAGAAGGCAGCCAGGCAGCCGATTTTGGAAGGATGACTTGTTATGATCGTACATGTTCGATTGCACGTGAACAAATGAATCTTTTTAACTCACTTTGAAACAACCACAAGAAAAAAATCTATCTAGAGAAATCTGGAAGTCGATCGGACGCGGGAGCGCTGAACAAACGAACAAGCTAAAACTGGCTGAGGAAATAAGATTCTTTTCTAGCACTCTTCCTGAAGGTCGTGGGACAGTTTTAAACGCCTTTGATCAGCAAACAAACAAAGACAGAACAGACTCCTGAACATGATCTTGTCTTGTAGGCAAAAAAAAAAAAGTCTGTTTACGGTATCCCGACCGACCCTATTTTTTCGTGCGACCCTAGACTTTTTTTTGGCATTTGGGGAGAAAAAAAAAGTCTTTGTTTTTTGGCAAAATAACTTAAAAAATATTTGTTTTGTGGGGAAATTTTTTTTTAAAAATCCCGACCTACCGACCCTATTTTTTTGTGCCTATGTTACCGTAAACAGACTAATTTTTTTTGGGCCTTAGCATCCCACTTGTGACGTACAAACCCGGAAGAACAAAGGTTGTTATACGTTTTGCACCCATGCGTTGGCTTGGCAGAGATATTTCAAACAGGCAACGGTTTGTTGACGTCGGTGATAAGCCAATGTTTTGACAAAAATCAAAAATATCAAGCATTCGGTCTGCACAACATCAGAAGTATAAGCCTTATATATATATATATATAGCTGAATATTCTCTGTAAGTGTTAATACAATGGTCTGGTGGCTCTTTGATGTTAAAACTATTCTTATATCTATCTGCTCTCAAAATATTAACACAATAATTAGTATGATCAGAACGTGCTTCCATGACTATTCAAGGCATTTGCTTTTCTTAAGGGCAGACCGGGTAGGCAAAATGAGTTATTTTTGGTCTCATACACCTTTTTGGGGTTGTTGCATTTTTCACACCTTTGAACATCCTGGAATGCATTCAATAATCTGCTTTTGTCATTTTAGACATGTATTCATGTAAATAAAACCATTTTCAAACCGATGTTTTGTTGTTTTTGTCTGTGTTTTATCAAAAAAATCGAAAAAAATGGTCTACTTTGGATACTCCGTGCTGGTAAATGTGCGCACATGACATGACCCTTCGCTGTTCAAACTGTGTGGAAATTTCCGTTCTTCAAGATGACGTCATCACCGTTGGGGAATTTCCGTTGACATAGGCACAAAGAGAGAGAATCCGTTCCAACCGAAACCCCGGAATTAATATATGCAAATATATGTAGGTCAAAGGCATTTGGCGCAAGCGCAGTAGACAACTTATCAGTCCCCCGGTGTCAACAAATCCATGACGTTTTCACCGATTCAGCAGCATTTTTCAAAGTTTTGAGCTGCGGAGAACAACCCTAACATTGGAAATGTTCGGCATAGTGGCTAGAAATATCAGAGAAAGATGAACTAGCAGCAGCGAACAGTAGAAGGAAGTAACAACACTCCGAAATGAACCAACATGATCGTATTTGAGCAGACGACATTCTAAGATTCTTGACTCGACGAGGTGGGTTTTGCTTCTTTCTCTTTTCGATCTTGTTTGTTTGACAACGTCATTTATTGCACATCGTTATGTTGTTGTTGTTGTAAGAATGTGTTAGGGTTTGCAGGTAAATGATAAACAGTTTGTGTCTGAAGTATTTTGCGGGTTTCTTGATCCAATTTACTGACCATGCCGCCGCCGCACACCCCCCCCCCCCCCCCCTCCCTCGATCATCTCTGTGATATCGTCTTCACAACCCCTATTTTATTGTTCTTCGCTGGCCAGTCCTTGAGAGCTTACTATGGTGTAACATGTCATCAGTATTCTTTGTCTGGGGTCAAACTGAGAAGCAGCATCTGAGCGATGTACGACTGACACAGTTTCTGTTTCTGGTCATTGACCGTAGGAAAATAAGTACCCTACTAGAGAGCGTTCTCTAATTCTAAAGCCGTGTGGTTTACACCAGCATGGCTGACCAACCTATCATTGACAGCAATATTGTTGTCAAATCTTTTCCATTAACTAAGGAATAAAAAAAATAGATCCAATTTACTTCACCAAAGAAAAAAAAAGAGTTAAACTAAAGGACTGGGGATGCAACTCATGAATCAAAAGCATAAAGATCACCTGCAAACAGTGCTAGGTTTAGGAAATCTGAAAATGTATACACACACACAGAACACACACACACACAAAACAGACAACAGACAAGAAACAAGCAAATACATAGCAAGTGTGATGAAATAAATTAATTTTAAAAGAAAAATATGAAAAGAAAGAAAGAAAGAAAATAATTCAGCTAGTTTCAGTATTAGTTCCTGTGTGTATGTGATTGTGTGGTTACTCAAATCCCATAGTAAACTTGACATGTACATTTTGTGATAGGGGCCAATTAATGAATGTCTTTTGTGTGTGTGTGTGTGTTCGTCAACCGACATATATGTGGGTACGAGCCGCTGAGGTGGTTGTAAGAAAACCCGCCTGGTTCAGTGGTTGGGGGCTGATTGGGATTTCTGATTTACCAGCCTAGCCAAAAAGTTGAGGTACACCCCATGTAACATGGTCATTTGCAAAATAAAGTACAAGCACTTGTTGACGTTTATATTGAGTCTTAAAATTTGCAGCTTATTACAAACAAAAACCATGGACAGTTGTATCAAATATTAAATCAGTGTTTGTGTATTTATTAGGTTGGAGCAAGGGGAGAGCCAGTCCTCCTGTGGTGGCATCGAGGAGAAAGATTGACCTGATGGAAAAGTTTGCTAAACCGGAACTACCCTCTTCCACAGCAGAAACATCAGCTTTGCCATCTTCTGACCAACCATAAGAAGATACAGATACTTTGCCATCTTCTGACCCATCACAAGCAGATATGGATACTGGTACTGTGCAACATCACTCCGCTGACATGTGTTGGGCTTTTGTCAACATTGATCAGCTCAATATATTGCTGAAAGGTTTATATCCTGTACTGAATGCTTGTCTGATAGCAGTCTGATTATGAAAGAAGGTGATGCATCAGCCCAAGGATTTGCACAGGCCCTGCATCTGGAGTGCATATGAGTGTCCATTCAAGTCTGCAGTTGTTTACTCTTCTCCCGGTGTTTGCAACGCTTCGGGTGGTAAAGTTGCATTTTAAATAATCCGCGTATGACCAAGTTGGTACATGGAAAGGGACATTCAGCTTTACAGAAATTTGCTGCAGTGTTAGGATTGAGCACAGAAATACTGTAATTAAAATGTTGCAACTTTTGAATGGCTTGATAGCTTTGTTCCATTTGTGTATATATAATTATGTAATGTTGTTGATGATTTGTGAAGCATCATTTCTATGCAATGGAATAAGAAATCAGTGCATCCGTTGGGTTTTTATGAGTCTGACAGTTTGGTTCTGATCAATATTTTCATATCAGCACAAACACAGATAATTGACTTTTTTAATGTTTTCATATACTTTTTTTTTAAATCAAAAAAATCTGATAATTTGATTATCAAATCATTTCCCCTTCATAGTTAAAGTGTTATTCTGGTTAAAAAAAAAAAACACCCCATTAATTCAAGCTCTACTGTGGTACTAGTTTACCGGGGTACTAGTGAGACTCTCTTACATGCTGTTTTCTCTACATGTAATTTGAGACAAAATGTGGTAATTAAAATGTTGTAACTTTTGAATGGCAAGATGGATTTGTTCCAATTTTGTATATGTTGTTTATGATTTGT
>NC_090248.1:42038928-42063928 GCF_037325665.1 Littorina saxatilis
CCAAACTGGTTTCCGATCGAATGGATCAGTTAAACAAATATGGGAAGAATCGAAAAGTCTGTTCACTCCTACGTTTAAACAAAAACAAACACCAGGCAACCCAAAATATCATCGCTTTTTTTTCGCAGACGTTGCCATTGACACTCAACAGACTTTCCAACCCTTGTGGGAGCGTTAAAAATGAGGGAAAAAATATGAAATTTCAATATAATGTGCGTGTGAGTGAACGTGTGTGTGTGTGTGTGTATGTGTGTGTGTATGTGTGTGTGTGTGTGAGTGTGTATGTGTGTGTGTGCGTGTGTGTGTGTGTGTGTGTGCGCGTGTGTGTGTGTGTGTGTGTGTGTGTGTGTGTGTGTGTGTGTGTGTGTCTGTCTGTCTGGACAATCGGTCGGTCGGTCGGTTGGTCGACCAGTCTGTCAGTCTGTCTATCTGCCTTCTCAGGGGCAAACTTACTGATAATGATGGTGAGGAAGAAACATAACAATGTGCACAACTAGAAAAGTTACAAAATACAGAATCCACTACTAGAAGCGACCACAGTTTCAAAAGGAGAAGCAAAACAGGTTGATTTACAACAACATCATAAACTCTTCAGCACACAACTATTCATATCTCATAAGGTATCAAAGGGAACAATAAGTGACACGACGGAAAAGTAAGGGCCATAACCACAGCATTTATAGGGATGAGGGGATGACCGCTCTTGGTACGAGCTCTCTAATCTCAGGAGGAGGTGATAGTGTATGTCGTCATTGTGCCTAAGATGGCGGTATTAATAACTTGGCGGGTGTTCCTCGTAAAGCGACCTACTGCTTCAGAAACCGTTTAGGTCTTGCACGGAAGATTTCACACGGACATTAGCCGTCGTTTATGATGGTTGACCTGCTGAAACCGTTTGCTAACTGCTTCTGACGGGGGGAGCAAGGGGAGATGGGAGCCTGACTGTCTTGCTGAACGACTGAGATAACCCCGTCGGGGGTACATCGGTTGTGAGATCTATGATAAGAGCGAGAGAGAGAGAGAGAGAGAGAGAGAGAGAGAGAGAGAGAGAGAGAGAGAGAGAGAGAGAGAGAGGGACACACAGAGAGAATGAGTGAGAGAGAATGCGTGAGAGAGAGAGAGAGAGAGAGAGAGAGAGAGAGAGAGAGAGAGAGAGAGAGAGAGAGAGAGAGAGAGAGAGAGAGAGGGAGGGAGAGAGAGAAAGAGAGAAATATTATTGTTGATTCTTGTCTCGAGAAGCCAGGTGGGGGGGGGGGGGGGGTCGGCTGACTCAACTTCAATTTTATTCTCTGTTTTGTTCTCAGCCTTCTCTCAACAAAACTATCACGATCAAGGCATATGACAGTCACAGTAAAAAGTAGAACTGTTCACACAAAAATCAAATAATTGTACAGTTGGTACTTTAAATCTTGTTTAAATCTGTATCTCTTTCAAAAAGTTGAACATCTTATTATCCACTCAACCCGCTGACGTCAAAGTTTGGTTTTACTTACTGCAGACTCCGTTTCGGTTAATTCGAACTCACGTTTTACTCTATAAATATTCCGTTATCGGTCATTGACTCTTGCGGTATTTGTATTTCGTTACAAAATCATTCAACTGAGACAATCGTGAAGTCCTCAAAGAAGGTCCAAACTGGAATATGTCTGTGCTTAGAACCTGCTCAAACAACTAAATACACCCCCCCCCCCCCCCCCAAGAAAAAAAAAAAGAAAAAAAAAGTAAAAAGTAATTTTATTTTAATTTTAAAGTCGTTTAACCGTTTAACTTCACGTCTACAAAAAGACGGACGCCCAGATTTCTGCACAACGCTTTACCTTTTCTGTGCACAGTGGAACGTCTGAGCGAAACCCGGGCATACCCCCGGAGAAACACATCAGTCAGACAAGGGAACAGAAAGCACCACTTTGTAGTCGCCAATAATTCCAGAATCAACGGGAAATCCTGCATCCAGCTGTGAAGGAAATTACGCCTTGATTTGAGACGTTAACGCCAACCTCACTGGTTTTTTTTAGGGGTATAATTGCTTTCCAGAGATTTTCAGCCATCTATTGGTGGAGGACCTACGACAGATTCTACCTTTGTGGCGAGGCTTCAGTGCTTTTCGTAAAGGTGAGATGATTTCTTTCACGAACTGTGTTCGTTTCGTAAGTTTTCAATGCATACTATCTTAAAAGCATTCTTGTGTATCATTGTATCTGAATGACTGCCTATCAGACCCTATTGCGTGCTTGGAAATCCGTACGCCGCGCGGCGCGTAAGAAGTAATTTTAATGCCAAAGCAGACTTTTGTCAAAACAACAATACCAGCGCGTGTCATGGAAGAAAAAAAAGGCAAGCAAAATAGTATCATCATTGGAAAATGATAGTTTTTTGGGGGTGGTTATTGTTGGGTAGGTGCCAGTGTATTTATTTTCAAACCAGAAGCGTGTCTTTGAAATTCCTACCATTGAAATTGAATATGCTAGGATAACGGAGCCGTATCGAAAATGAAAGCACGGAATGCCGTATTTGGAGGGGGCGGGCCAGAGAGAGCGAGAGAGAGGGAGAGAGAGAGAGAGAGAGAGAGAGAGAGAGAGAGAGAGAGAGAGAGAGAGAGCGAGAGAGAGAGAGAGAGAGAGAGAGAGAGAGAGAGAGAGAGAGAGAGAGAAAGAAAGAGAGACAGACAGACATACAGACAGGCAGACAGACAGACAGAGGGAGAGAGTGAGAGAGAGTGAGAGAGAGATATATCTTTATTTTAGATGCATCTTTATTTTCCATAACATGTTCATACCGTTTTGCATCCAGCCTTCGCCAAAAATAGGGAAAAATGTGTTTAACATATTTACACTAAGTTTTAACAAATAACTATTTTAGTTAATATAGATATACGTTGCTTCAGCTACGTCCATTCGTGTGTTGTTGAATGTGTGTAAATACTGCCATGGTTAGTTGTCTCATACACTTCACATGTTTCCAGGTGTCAATCACTTGTTCAACTTTCTTCGACTTTGTTTTAGACTTCCGGTTCTGTGGGGCGAATACATAGGCCGCAAGTAGGTTTCACAGTCTTCAGTGTTGGCTATGTCCCCGGCTTTGATATTCAATACAATGCCTCTTTTTGTATCGTGTTTTTACACTTATCTTTACAGCACGTCGGACCAGTGCTCTTTTAAGTAAACAGACAGACAAACGCTTATGACGTTGAAAAACAAAAGAATTCTGTACTCACAAATACAAGGACAGCACAATAATACAAAATGTCGCTTATAAAAGCTTCACCAGGTAACACACACTTATGATACAAATAATTAACTTATTTATAATAAAAAGGTATTTACCCCAACGGCAATTTGCAAGCGAGATTCATCGACGAGTTTGAGATAAGTTTATTATTTGTATCATAAGTGTTTGTCTGTCTACCACTGGGTGTGTCGTACTTCAAATGAAACGTGTGTTTTGTCAATAGTTAAACGTCCCAATAACTCACAATTCTTGTTTTTCTTTTTTATTCTGAAGTTTGTAACGTCAGCAGTCTATCTATTTTTTTTTTACATTAATTTTATCCTTGTTGAATATCATTGGAGTACACATAAGAAAAATAAACTTTGGTCGAATTCAAGTCAAGTTTGTCTGTACTAATCGCAAAAGATGTGCATTTAGCATAAGTCCAGAAGGGCATCAAATTCCTTTGAAGTCTATTTACTGTAACATGTCATCCAATATCTACATGTAAGAGTCTGCATACGAGGTGGGTTTTTTCCATCCAAGGAAATAAATGATTTATAAAAATGTCTATGTCGAGACTGATTTTCTGCTAAAAAAACCCAAGGAAGTCTGGGATTAAAGATTCTGAAACCTGTCCGTTGTTCTCTTCGCGGAGGGTCCCAACAATCCCAAACATCCTCCCTCACAAACAGGTATATATATCTGTAAATCTGCATGTGCCCGTTAATACAAAACTTTGTCATCATTTTCACGAGTTTTCATTCACAAACACCTGGGAAATAAATCTCATGTTCCCCATGCAATAAATCGAGGTGGTGAATGGGTTTGAGCTTTCAGGTGAAACGTGGATTGTCAAAGTAAAAGCCAATCAGGGTGATTGTTTGATGTGTGGAACCATCGCGGCTTTGGATTTGTGTTTCCGAGGACAACGATTGTAAGCATTCACTCTCAAAGACCCAATCAATGTTGATAATTACCGCGGCGAATCATGGTCAATTTGCAACTTATCTCTGTAATCGAAAAATCCACAACGAAAAGTCATAAACACTTAAAAAGAAAAGAAATATGCTCAACACTTACTGAACTCACACGTATGATCGCAGCTCTGTACATTTTCAGACTGGAAGAAAAGCGTCAACAAGCTACGTTTGACGTCACATACAAGGTTGAAGTGTTATCTCGAGCTACTGTGACGATGCTTTGTGGCCCGGAGTTGGATTCTAAAAATTCGTCTCCCTGTGGGTTATTGTGCATTTTGTTGCACAACCAAAATGATGACAAAAACGATGTTTGGTGGCTTGTCGTCAGACTAGCATTTTGTTGTTGGTCCTCGGGGAGCATATCGCCTTTTGTCTCATATTTATCAACCGCGGCCTTCGGCCTTTGTCGATAAAGATGAAACAAAAGACAATATGGTCCCCTTGGACCAACAAAAAAGCTGGTCTGTCAACAAGCAACCAAACATCTTATAATGTATGTGTGTACGCGCGCGCGATTGCGTGTGTGTGCGTGTATGTATATGTGCGTTGGGTGCGTGTGTGTGGATGTACCTGTGTCAGTGTGTGTGTCTGTGGGTACATGATGATTTATGCAGGGGTGGGTGCTAGCACGTGCGAACACACTCAATAGTCATGCAACAAACGTTCATGTGCATACTGTCTTTCACCTTTACTTACCCGTTTTGAAGTCCTCAATATCTCCCACCCACCTTGTTATCATCCAGGTATTCATTCAACACTGCATTATCTTCAACAATCCACTTGTTTAGAACTAAGCTTATTACTGTCTTATTCATTTTTGGAATTCCGGCACGTAAAACATATTACGTCGTGCGAGCTAATTATAGAACACCCTGACGAAGGCCACGAGGCCGAAATATTGGTGAAAACGTGAAGGCTTGTTTTGGTTATTTTTTCCATATTTGTTTGTATACATATATCTGTCTCTCTCTCTCTCTCTCTCTCTCTCTCTCTCTCTCTCTCTCTCTCTCTCTCTCTCTCTCTCTCTCTCTATTATTGTCTCCAGACTCCTCCTTGATTTGCACATCAGAGTGCACGTAGCGGAAAAAATTGAGTCAAAACATATGCCTGTCGAGTGCTACATTCAAATACAAAGTGAAATACATGAGTTGGATAGAAAACAACCAGGGACGTATAGAATTGACAAACTCGTTTGGTGCCCTGATAAAAGGGAAGAATTTATGGCATGTGTAATTTCTGAAGAGGTAAAACACTGTTTTATTGAAGCAGAAAGCAAAATAGACATGGATGTAAATGCCTCGATTAGAAAGTTTACAGAAGGACTGCTTATAGCTGGAGAATGCATGAAAAAAAGTATAACAATAGGAAAAGAACGTAAACAGGCATGGTTTGATTTTGAATGCAAAGAGAAGAGGCAAGCTGTAAGACATGACTTACGAAATGTCCACAACGGTAATTTAGACAAACTTGTGTACACGCAAAACAGAAATGAGTACAACGAACTTAACAGATGCAAAAAAGTTGCCCACAGACAAGCAACAATTGAACTATTGCAAAAAAGTGGTAAAGATCCTAAAACATTCTGGAGAACCATAAGGTCTTTATCAAGGAAAACAACTAATGCTAACACAATAGAAACTGAACAATGGTATGAACACTTTTACAATGTATTCAACACATTCACAGAAACGGACGCAAACAATACTACTGTTGACGAAGCACAAGAGGTAGTAGATGAAAATGAACTAGAGACTACCCAGATGCTGGAATATGACATAACAGAAACAGAGGTTTACGAAGCCATACGAGCATTAAAAAATGGTAAAGCTGCAGGACCAGATGGTGTTATTAGTGAGCTTTTCAAAAATTCAGCTTTTCATGTTGTACCATTCCTAGCCCGGTTCTTCAACAAACTGTTTACATCAGGTTCATATCCTGAAGACTGGTCTGAATCCATCATTCACCCTCTTCATAAAAAAGGGGATATTAACAATCCAGACAATTATAGAGGCATATCATTACTTAATATTTGCAGCAAACTATACAGCTTTATCATAAACAAAAGACTAACTAGTTGGGTAGAATCCAACAACCTATTAAATGAAAGTCAAGCTGGCTTTCGTAAAAAGTACAGTACGACCGATCATATTTTTACTCTATTTGCTATGGTACAAAGACAGTTACTGTCACACAAAAAACTATACGTTGCTTTTATTGACTTCAAGAAGGCCTTCGACCCAGTAGACCGTACAAAGCTGTGGAAGGTGTTGCAAAGCAAAGGAATAAAAGGTAAAATGTACCAAGCCATACTTAGTATGTACAACGTTGTTAAAGCAAAAGTTAGGGCAGGAGCAGAGGTCACTGACCTTTTCATGTGTCCGAGAGGCCTGAAGCAGGGAGAAATAAATAGTCCAATTTTGTTCTCACTTTTCATTAACGAATTGGCGGACGAAATCAAGCGAAAAGGACGACACGGTATACAACTTATCCCAGATTTTATTGAGATATTGATTCTCATGTTCGCAGATGACGTTATTTTGATTTCCGACACTGTGTGTGGGTTACAGAACCAGATAAACGTGCTATACCAAACTGCTTGTAATCTTGGCTTGACTGTTAATTTAGAAAAATCTAACATAGTTATCTTCAGAAATGGTGGTCACATTGCAGCGATTGAAAAATGGATGTATGACAATATCGAAATGGAAACTGTGAACATGTATAAATACTTAGGAATTTACTTTTCTACAAGGTTGACATTTTCTCACACGCTGAACGATTTAGCGCTGCGTGCAAGAAAGGGTGTGATTGGTATTTTTAAGGTACTGTGGACTCTAGGAGAAAGATCACCAAACATATTCTATAAACTATTCGACTCCCAGATCCAGCCCATGCTCAATTACGCGGCAGAAGTCTGGGGCCTTGATGCAGACCATTCACCTATCGAAAAGGTGCATCTGTTTGCCCTTAAGAGGTTTCTGAACACAAGCATGAAAGCACCAAACACACTTGTGTATGGAGAAACTGGCAGACACCCGTTATTTGTCAACACGTTTGTTAAGTCCATACGATTTTGGTTGCGCATCCTGAAAATGCCTAGTCATCGATTGCCACAAAAAGCTTATAAAATGCTGCTTTATTTACACGAACAAAATAAAAGAACATGGGCGTCATCAGTTTGCTATGTGCTGTACAAATACGGCTTTGACCAAGTTTGGATTCAACAAGGCGTTGGAAATGAAAATGCGTTCATAACGGAATTCAAGAACAGACTAGTCACATTATACAAGCAAGAGTGGATAGAAACAGTACAAAGTAAAGAACGATTCCTTTTCTATAGCACTTTCAAGTCAGCCTTATCTATGTCTTCATACTTAAATGACCTGAAGCACGTCAAAGCAAGAAACTGCCTGATTAGGTTAAGACTTGGTGTCTCGCCACTCAAAGTGCATCGATTACGACACACTCGGTCGTCAACTGCTGAAGATTACTTGTGTCCATTCTGCGCAAACGAGACCGAAGATGAAATTCACTTTGTTTTGAAATGTCCAAAATATGCTGGTATTCGCGAGCACTACATACCTGCAAAATATTACAACCGCCCATCAAGCTTTAAACTGGCGCTACTTCTAGCGACACCAAACAGATCAATATTACTTAGACTTGCAACCTTCATCATGAACGCGTTTAAAATACGCAGTGAGTGGGGACAGTGAATATGAGATATTGCACGATCTTGTTTTATGTGTATGCTATTTTTGCTGCTTTCTGTCAATTGCTTAAAAAACAGTAATAAAGTTTTGTCTTTTTTGAAAACGTTAATGTGATGCTATGTATCAGAGATGCAACGATT
This sequence comes from Littorina saxatilis, assembly GCF_037325665.1. NCBI lineage: Eukaryota > Metazoa > Mollusca > Gastropoda > Littorinimorpha > Littorinidae > Littorina > Littorina saxatilis. The sequence goes on from NC_090248.1 coordinate 42,046,972, forward strand.
ATGCATATAACTGCTTGCAGATTTGCGTGTGAAAGGGCATGTGAAGGGATAGATGGAGTGATGAATAGATGGATGACGGATGAATGGTTGGACAGTCAGACGGTTGATTAGATGGATGGAGGACGGAGGGACATGAGATGGATAGAAGGATGGATGGATGGATGGCTGGCTGGATGGATGGATGGATGGATGGATGGATGGACGGAAAGAGGACAGAGAGACATGAGTGAAGTGCGACAGAGACTGGATTTTGTGCTGATGCTTACTGTCCTTTTCCAAACGTTTTGCTGTTGTAAATGCCTGTTTCCACAGTCGTCATGTCGACTGTCATTACGATGATGATGATTTATTTTATTATGATTAATATTACAATGATTATTTTTCATGAAGCATGAATGATGAAAATGTGTACACCCCGAATTGAAATGGGCCCAAGGCCCAATCAATAAACCATCCAGACTCCAGACTCCAGACTCCAGACTCTCTCTCTCTCTCTCTCTCTCTCTCTCTCTCTCTCTCTCTCTCTCTCTCTCTCTCTCTCTCTCTCTCTCTCTCTCTCTCCACCCTCTCTCTCTCTCTCTCTCTCTCTCTCCCCCTCTCTCTCTCTCTCTCTCTCTCTCTCTCTCTCTCTGAACACGAACGCACGCACGCACGCATGCATGCACGCACGCACGCACGCACGCACGCACGCACGCACACACACATCTGAGGAGTATGTTTTTCACACGCAGAGTAGCCTATATTCGGACGGTGAGGCCTGTTTGTGAGGGAGGATGTTTGGGACCCTCCGTGAAGAGAACAAAGGGCAGATTTCAATCTCTCTCTCTCTCTCTCTCTCTCTCTCTCTCTCTCTCTCTCTCTCTCTCTCTCTCTCTCTCTCTCTCTCTCTCTCTCTCACTTAGCCTGGTGAACATGTTTATATTGTTGATGCCTTATTTGTACCTTTTACACGTTTCAGTAGATAAATGTACCTAATTAATTTCATAACATGACTTATGTAACGATGCTACATTGCTATTACTTGCAACGTAGTTGCTTCATTGACTCCTCAGTTTCACGGATTTTTTCTTCCCTCGAAGTTTCACACGTTTTTTTGTTGCTTGAAACAGTTTTCATTATAGCTTTGACAATAATATGTCATGTTCGTTTGTATGTATATTTTTGTTTGTTTGTTTAGTCTGTTTATCGTTTGCTTGTTTGTCGTTTGTTTTTATTACTTCTTTAATTGATATTCCAACATTTTTAAAGCGTATTATCATTAGATTAAACCCTCCCATGGGGCGAGGGCTGGATGGAAAAAAGCACCTGTCTGCTTATGCCATTACCCTCGTTAATAAAGAATTTGTCATTGTCATTGTCATTGTCCTTGTCTCTCTCTCTCTCTCTCTCTCTCTCTCTCTCTCTCTATATATATATATATATATATATATATATATATATATATATATATATATATATATATATCCCATGACCTCCCTTCTTTGTCTCTGTTACTTCAGTATGGGTATATATGTTGTATTTTTATAGCTCAATAAATACATCATGGACTCAAAAAAATATATGATAGTGCAGATTCCGATTTGGGCGAAGAACTACTTTGCTCCCGACCTTTGACCTCGCGCCGAACAATTTGACACATTTGTATGAAGTTCCAAAATCGTATTGCACGGCTCAGAAAACCATATCAGTTGCACGCAAAAATGAATCTCAGAACTGATCTGATGTATGAGATGCAATAAGCAAACGTTTCTTTCATTATGAAAGCAATGCAGGTGGGAAAAAACGAACATTCAACTTACAAGATAACCAGATGCTAGCGAACCAAAACAAAAACACGAGTACCCTCCCCTTGCTTCGTTAGCAGACGACTTTTGAGAATCTGTCAGACCGTCCTTACCTGGCACGGTTGGGCTTCGCTATCATCAGCTGTTTCACGTGTTTTGCGAGCAAGTCTACTCTTTTGCCTGGCTCTGCAGTAAGTCCACATTGGCGATGAAGGTATCTAAGAACTTAACATGTGTGTATTTTTCCGTAATCCAGTCATATTCTTTCAAAATGCAATCAAGCGGCGGTGACAGACTTGGGTCCTGTTTTCATCGCATCAATACCAGTTTAGGTTCATGCAAACACACTCGCAAAACAGTTTATCATGTAGATACATTTCAAATAGGGAGCAAATGGTTAAATCTACATATGTGTTCCCTAAAATTTGCTTCTCTGTCAATAAGACTAATTGTATAATAATGCGTTCGAAAAAAACAACGTGGAATCGATTCTGAATCGAGTCGAGTAAGCCAAATGGGGGCCAAACCGGTTTCCCCGTTCCGCCGACCTGAAACGCAAAAGAATTGTGCGCTTCAACTAAATGGATTTCTATACGACTTCATTACTTTCTTGCAACTTATGAACCTTTACTTAACGCTTTTAAACGGTCTGAAAGTAGTGTTACCGCGTACTTATAGATGCACTCATTCGTTTTATTTTTTCAGCGACGGTCACTTAGTTTAAGGTTGCAAAAAGGCCATGTCTCGCTGAAAACACTGTTTCACACTCCACAGATCGCAAAAGTGCCGCTAGTAGTCTACACTTTGTGTTTGATGGTAGAATGGGATATACAGATTACAACACTCGTGGTTTTTTATATGGCTTGTATTTCAGTCAAGACCCAGCGGGAATATCAATCGAGAGCCACTCGCCAAAGGCTCGTGTCTCCCGATGATATTCATCCGCTGGGTCTTGACTGAAATACAAGCCATATAAAAAACCACTCGTGTTGTAACCTATACATATATATATATATATATATATATTTCTCTCTATATATATTTCTCTCTCTCTCTCTCTCTCTCTCTCTCTCCCTATTTTCTCTCTGTGTCCCTCTCTCTCTCCCCCCCCCCCCTCTCTCTCTCTCTCTCTCTTTCCGTACAACCACCCCCCCCCCCTCCCCTTACTCCTTCTCCTCTTTCATCCCTTTTTCTTAAACCGCACCGTTATAATATCTCCATCTGAAAACAAAGGTCTTCCATTATAATATATGCATAGTTAATCTTGAAGCAACCGTCAAGGCAGCCGCTCCTTTGACCCAAGGCTATAAGTGTGTGTGTGTGTGTGTGTGTGTGTGTGTAGGGGGGCACACATCAACTTGAGCCTCTCTCCCAACACCGAAATAGCCTGTACTGACCCTTTTTGATGATCGTCGTCCAGTTTGGACATTGTTTACAAAACAATATCCCACGGGTTTCCTTGTCGAGGTTTAGGGCTCGGCGCGGCTCGGGAAGCGTTAAGGCGACAGTGGCCATTAATCAGGTGCAGAATGTTAAAACTGATGTGTACCTGTAACGCTTATGCCTGTCTTACACTGTGTCGAATATCCTTGCGAATTCACACACATACGCACGCACGCGAGCACGCATGCACACACGTACACACACACACACACACACACACACACACACACACACACACACACACACACACACACACACACACACAAAGCATATCGTATTGGGCACATATTTTGAAAACGGAGAATAAATCACTTATTCATCAAATATATGAAGAAATGTTAAACCAAGCGCCAAAAAATCCGTGGCTAACTTTCATCAAAGAGCTTTTGTACAAAATAGGTTTTAAACATGTATGGCTTAATCAATATACATTTGACATCGGTAAACTACAAAACGCCATACAAGAAAAGTTAAGGATTAACTACATAAAGTTTTGGGAGAAAATTAAATGTGAAGGTCGTCCAAGGCTGAAATTTTATTCCTCTGTAAGCAAGACATACGAAGTTCAGCCATACCTTATAAGCATTACGAATATCAAGCATAGACATTTACTGAGTAAATTAAGGACAAGTACACACTCTTTAAAAATTGAAACTGGAAGACATAATAACATACCAAGAGAAAATCGTTTATGTAATAAATGCAACGTTATTGAAGATGAAATTCACTTCCTGGACGGATGTCAAAAGTTCACTGAACTGCGAAATGATTTTATAAAGGATCTATCAAATATAGATATAAAGTATTCCAACAATAAACCTAGTGAAGTATTTTGCGAAGACAGAATACAAATTCGTCTAGGAAAGTTTATTTCAGATTGTTTTAATCGCTCTTTGTGTCAATAACCAATTTGGTTCCGACAATAAAATATATTCTATTCTATTCTATTCTATATATTCACACACGCACGCACGCACGCACACACACACATAAACACACACGCACGCACGCACACTCACACACGCACACACACACACACAGCCACACACACACACACACACACACACACACACACACACACACACACACACACACATACACACACACTCACACGTACACGACCTATTATTTAACACGAATGTCACAATAGGCTGTGTGTCGATAATTCTCACGAACTGAGCGATTATTTGTTACAAATGATGTGTACTTGTAACGCCTACATTTTACTCTCTGTAGTAGTCCTTGTACTCCACATTCCAGTTTAAAAAAACTTCAGTCTTACGATTGTGTTCTCCAGTTTTACTGAGGTTTACACGGTCTGCATTTTCCAGTTATACTGAGAATTGTTTTGTATTCTCCAGTAAAACTGAGGTTGTACGGTTTGCAATCTCTAGTTATTCTGTGGTTGTAACATTACCGATTATTGTCTTTTGGTTTGAGTCGGGGTTGAATCATTGTGTTTTGCTTATTACATTAGGGATACTTCATTTTTCGATATGATACACAGGTTCGAATTGTGAACCTGCCTCGTATATAAAAACAGTGTTTTGTTTTAATTTTAAATTGTTTCTTTTGAATCCAAATGTGTGGGGTTTTTTTCTTCTATTTCGGGCTTAATTGCGAACGATAGCACACTTTGCTCTATATCACTTATCGTTATAGCGCGACATCTTGTTGTTAACAATAGAAAGTTGCTGCCGCCGAATTGATTAACACTGCCAATGTGTGTGTGTGTGTGTGTGTGTGTGTGTGTGTGTGTGTGTGTGTGTGTGTGTGTGTGTGTGTGTGTGTGTGTGCCTGTGTGTCAGTATGTGTTTGTATGTCTGTACGTGTACATGGTGTGTGTGTGTGTGTGTGTGTGTGTGTGTGTGAGTGTGTGTCTGTGTGTCTGTGTGTGTGGTTGTGTTCGTGCGTGCCTGCGTGTGTATGTATGTCTGTCTGTCAATCTGCGGCCTGTCTCTGTGAACTAATGTTCAAAACTGGGTTATGCACTTCGAAGTAAGAGAAACGGTCTCTGCATTCAATCTCGCTATCGCCTTAATAACGGAAGAACTCGTGTGCGCTGTGTAAACGCTTTCGTCTGCATATAGAAGCTCATAATTATAAGAGTGTATAACCCACAAAGCGTTGAAGTGGTGAAGTGTCCAGAAGTACTGACCCGAGGACACGGGTCGTGATCAATAAAAACTGCCTTCTAAGAGAAATCCTTTTCTCGTCGTTGCACTCAAAGCACAAACACACACTCGGCTGACAATTTATCAATGCTAGTCTTAAATAGAACTGTAATACAAAGCTCAGAGTATACCCCTAGTTTCTTTGGGAACTATTAATAAGACATGCGGTCATTTTCAAACAAGCAATCGGCGTACAATTAATATGTCACTGCACTGATTGTCTTTCAACGGAACTGTAACACACGCCAAATTACTCAAAGTTGCTTTGAGACCAATATACTAGTCAGAAGAACATTTTGAAACAAACTGAGATAGGTACTAAACGAATGAAGTTTGTAAAACGCTTGTACATTTGTTTTAAGTTGTTTTTCAGTGGGAGTCAGTGACAAGTTCAGTGTCATTATTACATATAATATATCTTCTTCTTCTTCTTCTTCTTCTTCTTCTGCGTTCGTGGACTGAAACTCCCACGTACACTCGTGTTTTTTGCACGAGTGGATTTGTACGTGTATGACCATTTTTACCCCGCCATTTAGGCAGCCATACGCCGCTTTCGGAGGATATTGATAAATCAAAGGCCATTGTGAAAGATGTCGAGGGTCAAGATGCCAATGTAAAACAAAAAATCCTTTGCACGTCTCCACACAGCTCCACCAGCTACCAATAACTGCACAATTCTGTTAAACTTTGACTCACAATACGTCTCTTCCTTCTATTCAAATAAGTAACAAAAATCAATCAAACACTTTAAAAGCCTATTAAATACGACATGATAGCTGGACATTTTCTATCGTTTAAAAAAAAACCTGAAGCTACACTTTTCTTCCTCCTCCTCCCTCCTCCCTTTGTTCACCCCCTCTCCTCCTTTCTCCTCCCCTTCGCCCTTCTTCTGCCTATACTGTTTTTAATATATTTTGTCAGATTTACTCATGACAGCGCATGACGTATTGTGTCAGTGTCACGATCGGGTGACAGAGACCAAGAAAGCGTCACTCAGTGGAGTGCCTGTTCTGGGTCAATGTATGATAGAAAGCGCCTGTGCGTGATATTGGACACAGCAGAGTTTTTGCTGACAGTGCTCCCGAGCACGGATGTTTTGAAACGCACGAGCTTCACAGTGCAGGTTTCTGCTGTCATAGGGCTGACGGTTTTTTTCGCTGACAGCGCGCACGGGATTTTCAGGGATTGAGTTTCTCGTGTCTTTTTCCTGCTTGGGGAGGCAAAACTGTGTATAGCTGGACTGGTTTGGTGACAAGGTCAGTCACGTGTATTTGGCTAGGTGGTCTGTCAGAGACTCAAGGACGACACACTTGACACCCAGCGGCAGAAGGGGAAGGACCTAACACACAGTTACTAGAGTATGATGGTTTTTCACCGAGTATCATATTCGGCACTCTAGGGGAACTTCCACAAGTTATTCCTTTCCTCTGCCACGTATTTTGCTGAGGACAAGTCGTCACATTTCCTTCGTCGGCGATGGCTTTCGCATAAGGATTCGACAAGGGGTTCTGGACGTTTTGGGTCACTGTTGACGAACAGAGACTGTTCCAGGGAGGAGGCGGACTTTGCTTCCATTGAGAGTTACAATCATAGGCTTTTGAGGTAATAAATCATTATTTAACGCTGTTGATGAGTCTGTGTTGTGGAATGAAATACTCTCTGTTGTTCTTTCCAGGTTAGCGCATAATTTACTCTCTGTGACGCTAAAATACTAATCTGTATATGGTTTTTGCAGATAGGGAGAGAAGGACGGAAAATGGCTGTTTTGTTGTTGTAAAAAGTCAGTTTTGTGCAGGCCCACGTGCTCGATGAGATATTTAAAGATGACATGTTTTAAGGTGGTGGGTGAGGGGTAGCTGACATGTTTAGTGCACCGATGCTTTCTGTTTGCAGCCTTCCTTCGTTCGTTCGTTTCGTTCGTTCGTTACGTTCCCGTAACATCGGCACGGCTGACTCTGGCGGGAACTGTTGAGGCTACGCTAACCAGGAGACCGGCTAACCAGGAGACCGGCTAACCAGGAGACCGGCTAACCAGCGGACCGGCTAACCAGCGAACCGGCTAACCAGCGGACCGGCTAACCAGCGAACCGACTAACCAGCATACCGGCTAAGCAGCAGCAGCAGAGATAAAGCTAAGTGCACCATGTCGTACGCACCCCGTTGACCACCGTTGTCTTTTCGTATCTATGATTTCATTGGAGTAGTGACAACGTGGGGTGTGTGACACCTGCACGAACTAGAGCTTTTCGAACAGAACATTCTCATTTCGACTGTATTTACACGGGTTCAGCGTGTTACTATAATTTTCTACATAGTACTGGCATTTTGTCAGTGAACACTGGTTTTTTACGTGTTGAGAACGTAAAAGGAACATATTTTGAGTGAAGGCTCGAGGGAGGTGGAGAGTTTATACATAAACAGGCGTCTGAAACTTATACTTTTGTTGACTCTATTTAATTGTATGCCTGCGAGAGTGGATCGTGGTGTGGTTAGTTAATTAGTAGTAATTAACCGGTTCATAATCACCTTGAGTGATATATTGAAACGTGACACGTGGGGGCCAAGCCGGGATTTACTCAGTTAATTTCCAACTGATAAAGACCCACCAATTAAGGAGAACTAAGAGCAGATAATCTCGTCAGTGCTCGACTTATTTTCTGCTTGGTGCTACCCTTTTTTGTATAGTTTTGATCATATACCACACCTTAAGCGATTCACATCTTGCAGGAAATGTAAATTGTAATTTGTGAGTTATTGTATGCGCTAACTGTGATTATCTCCCTTTCCTTTGTTTGTGAATCTTTGTTGTTGTACGTTCAGAGTTTTCCGTTGCAGAGAGCTGAGCGGGGTTAGCGGATTTGTTATTCGTTTTACTCAGTTTTCTCTACATTGTTGTTTCGCATTCCGTAACAGGTTACATTTTCTACCGTCTTGTTTTACTTGGATTTTTCTCCATATTTTGACTTTGTTGGAATTTTGGGGGGGAAGGGTCCGAGGACTTCTGTCCTAACCAAGGCTGTGGGAAACACTCTGTTTCACCGCAAAAAGCAGCCGATAAAGTAGGCCACGGCTGTGGGAAACACTTTGTTTCACCGCAGAAAGCAGCCATAAAGTAGGCTACGCGATTTGTTCTACACCGTTTGGATTTTTCTTCTGCATTTTCCGGTTGCTGGATTTTTGTATCCACCGCTTTCGTCACCGCGTATTCTAGCTATAGCTGCGTTAGACTTACTTTTGTGATAAAGCTTTGCTAAAACTAACCATGGCTACAGGGGGATCTCCGACGAGGAGAATAACTTTCGAGACTCCTGGCAGTGAGGAACAGACAGAGCGTGACGCACGCGTTAGAGCGCGTAGTTTGCTTAAACGCAAGGAGCTGGAACGTAGGGAAGACATAGAGCGACAGACGAGAAAAGAAGAGCTTGACAGACAAGAACGACAGGCCGAACGTGACAGACAGGACAAGAAAGAGAAAGACGAACGAGACAGACAGGAAAAGAAGGACGAACTGGACAGACAAGAAAGAGAACGTGACAGACAAGAAAGAGAACGACAGGCCGAACGACAGGCCGAACGTGACAGACAAGAAAGAGAACGACAGGCCGAACGTGACCGACAGGATAAGAAAGACGAGCTTGAGAGACAGGAACGACAGGCCGAACTTGACAGACAGGAAAAGAAAGACGAACGTGACAGACTAGACCGGAAGGAACAGGCGGATCGCGATCACCAGCTAGAGCTAGCTAGGCTACAGGCCGAGAAGGGTACGCTCACTCAGGCTAGCGCGCCGACGTTTGTTGCCGACCGTACGAGACTGCCGACGTTCGACGATGACAAGGACGAGCTCGACGACTTTTTACGCCGGTTTGAGCGCATTGCATCTGACCAGAAGTGGGAAGAGGCCACGTGGGCTAGCCGCCTTAGCACCTGCTTAAAGGGACGCGCATTGCAGCTCTACAACGCTTTGGAGGACGACGAGGCGAGAGACTATCAGGCACTTAAGAAGGCGTTACTCCAGCGCTTTAACCTGACTGCTGAAGCCTACAGACGACGTCTGCGTAACAGCAAGAGACTGAGCGGCGAGCTGAGTCATCAGTTTGTGGCACGCCTTAACCTCTACCTGCGGCGCTGGGTGGAGATGGCCGAAAAGGACTGGACCGTCAACGACCTTGCCGACCTCATAGTCATGGAACAACTGATGTCCAGCCTGCGACCTGAGGTGGTGACCTTCGTGCAGGAGCACCAGCCCAAGACTACTCAGGAGGCAGCCGACTGGATCAGAGTGCACGAGGACGCCCAGGCGATCTCCGGCAAATCTTCAGGCTCACGGCCAGGAAAAACGGGAAATTCGGGTTCTTCAGGACCCAAGGACGGGAAGGACGATCAGGGACACAAGGGATCGAGTTCCAGAACTGACATCCAGTGTTACTACTGCAACAAGCGGGGCCACGTGAAGAAGGACTGCCACAAGAGACAGGCTGACCAGAAGGGCGTTCACTTCGTTGGCAGTGAGGAGTTCAGGGACGTCACGAGCTCATGCACCATCCCACAACTCTGCGTTCCGTGCTCCAGGAAACATTTCCAGCCCCACTGCAACGTCTACGTTAACGGAGTGAAGGGCGAAGGTCTGCGGGACACAGGGGCAGACATGATAGTGGTTCGGGCGAGTCTAGTTCCAGCTATGGCCTACACAGGAGACAGCATCAGGGTGAGAATGGCCGAGGCATCTCACGCTTACGACTTGAACACGGCAGTGATCAAGGTCGTAACCCCGTTGTTCACGGGGACCATTGTGGCCGTCGTCATGGACGATCCTCCATGCGACCTGCTCATTGGAAACCGGGTTCAGTTTGTGGACGGCGTCACCAGGGAGGTTCCCGTTTATCGGTCTCCCGACGTCATTTCAGTGCTCACGCGGGCACAGGCGGAGCGAGAGGACAAACCTCTCAAACCCCTACCTGCTGCACGAGCTGCCCTGGGGAACGTGACCCCCGCGCTTCTCGCGAAGGCTCAGGATTCTGACCCGACCTTAGCTACTCCTCGGGAGCACGCGAAGTCGGGGAAGGTGAAGCTGAGCGGGAAGCATGGGAGGTCAAAGTTCCTCAGGGACAAGAAGTTGCTCTACCGTGAGTTCAGCAACCAAGAAGGTACATTCAAACAGGTTGTCGTGCCTCGCGAGTTTCGCGAGGGTGTCATGGCAACGGCACACGACTCGATTCTGGGAGGTCATCTTGGTACCAAGAAGACCACGGATCGTGTCTGGCGCCACTTTTACTGGCCAGGCATCTGCACGGATGTCCGACGTTTCTGTGCGTCCTGCGATAAGTGCCAGAAGGTGGTTGCCAAAGGAAGGGTGAGGAAGGTCCCCTTAGAGAAGATGCCGCTCATCGACGAACCCTTTCGTCGGGTGGCAGTGGACATCATCGGGCCCATCTTGCCTGCGTCTGAGGACGGAAACAGATACATTTTGACCATGGTGGACTACGCTACTCGATACCCAGAGGCGATCCCTCTGAAATCGATTGAAGCCACGCGAGTAGCTGAGGCTCTGGTTACTATGTGGTCCCGGCTGGGAATTCCATCAGAGGTACTCACCGACAGAGGCACGCAGTTCACGGGAGGAGTGATGGCGGAGGCAGCACGACTGCTATCACTGGAGCAGCACTTCACCACTCCTTACCATGCTCAGTGCAACGGACTGGTGGAAAGGTTCAATGGCACCTTGAAGACCATGCTGAGGAAACTAGCTCAGGAGAAACCACGCACGTGGGACAGGTACATCCCAGCATTGCTTTTTGCATACCGCGAGGTTCCTCAGGAGAGCTTGGGTTTTTCCCCATTTGAGTTGTTGTACGGCAGACAGGTACGCGGTCCCATGGCTATCCTGCGTCAAGCTTGGACGGACGAAGAAGCTGACGAGGAGGTGCAGACGACAGCGACCTACATCGTAGAACTCAGGAACAGGATTGAAGAGACCTGCAAATTGGCTCAAGAGAACCTGGGAAGAGCAGCACAGCGTTACGCGCGAGGATTCGACCGCAAGGCACGGCCGCGCAGCTTCAAGATTGGAGAACGGGTGTTGCTACTTCTACCTGTCAAACACAACAAGCTACAACTGCAGTGGCAAGGACCTTTTGAGGTGACAGCGAAAGTGGGCCAAAACGACTACAGGATCGTCATGAACGGGAAAGCACGCCTGTACCACGCCAACCTGCTGCGCGCCTACGTAGAGAGGACTGCCTACGGGGAAAAGGACAAAGTGACAGAAGCAGTTGCTGTCGTGATGGACGAGACAACGGAAGAACAGGGAGGAGGACGGGTACCAGTTTGTCCGCTGGAGGCTAGTGAGGATCTCACGGACGTGCACATCTCACCTGATCTTGGGGACGACCAGCAGGCGGACCTGCAAGAGATCCTGAAGGATGCAGCACGGGTCCTTACAGACATACCACTTCAGACGCATCTAGAGGAGTTTACCTTCGACTTGCTGGAGAAACAGCCAGTGAGGACGAAGCAGTATCCCATGCCTCATGCCCAGAAGGAGGTGGTCAGGAAGGAAATCGCCGACATGACGAAGTTGGGCGTCATCGAGCCAGCGAACTCTCCCTACAGTTCACCAATTGTGCTTGTAAAGAAGAAGGATGGACGCGTCAGGTTCTGTGTTGACTACCGGAAGCTGAACAAGATTACGGCGTTTGACGCGGAACCCATGCCTGATGTGGACTACCTCTTCAGTCACTTGGCCAAGGCCAAGTACTTTTCCAAACTGGACCTCACCAAGGGATACTGGCAAATCCCAGTTGCCGAGGAAGACCGCCCAAAGACTGCATTTACCACTCCATTCGGCCAGTTCCAGTGGACAGTCATGCCTTTTGGTCTACAGAATGCAGGTGCCGTCTTCACTCGCATGATGAGGAAACTTTTGGAACCATTGAAGCGCGAGGACATCAGCAGTTTCATCGACGATGTGCTGATCGCGACAGAGACATGGACTGAACATCTCGACGCCCTGCGCGACGTGTTCGGAAGGTTGAAGGACGGAAATCTGGGAGCTAAACCGTCCAAGTGCTACTTGGGATTCCGGGAATTGTCTTTCCTGGGTCATGTTGTCGGCGAGGGATTGCTCGTTCCAGAGGACGACAAGATCCAGAAGATTCGGGAGGCGGAGCCACCGCGCACGAAGAAAGAAGTCAGGTCTTTCCTGGGCCTAGCCAGCTTCTATAGACGCTTCATCCCGCACTTTGCCGAAATCGCTCTACCACTGACCAACCTTACCAAGAAACTACAACCGACCGTTGTAGTGTGGACTGAGGAATGTAGCTCCGCATTCAACACCCTGAAGAGGCGACTCACCAGTCAGCCTATTCTCCGACTACCAGACCTGAACAAGGACTTCGTGCTGAGGACAGACGCTTCAGGGAAGGGACTTGGGGCAGTGTTGCTTCAGGAGACAGAGGGGTTTTTGCACCCTGTTTGCTTCGCCAGCCGTAAGCTGACCTCGGCCGAGGCAGCGTATGCAACGGTTGAACGCGAGTGTCTCGCCATTGTCTGGGGCATCCAGAAGTTCGAAGCGTACCTGTACGGACGACCTTTCTGTCTGGAGACGGACCATCAACCTCTGCAATATCTTCAGGTTGCAAGGTTGGCAAACGCCAGACTTATGCGCTGGGCGTTGATTCTCCAACCGTACCAATTCACGGTACGCGTCATTCCGGGCGCCAACAATGTTGGAGCTGACTTTCTCTCTCGGGCTGTAGAGGAGAACATGACTGTGAGCGAAACCGAGGTTTCGTCTTGAAGAGGGGAGGTGTGTCACGATCGGGTGACAGAGACCAAGAAAGCGTCACTCAGTGGAGTGCCTGTTCTGGGTCAATGTATGATAGAAAGCGCCTGTGCGTGATATTGGACACAGCAGAGTTTTTGCTGACAGTGCTCCCGAGCACGGATGTTTTGAAACGCACGAGCTTCACAGTGCAGGTTTCTGCTGTCATAGGGCTGACGGTTTTTTTCGCTGACAGCGCGCACGGGATTTTCAGGGATTGAGTTTCTCGTGTCTTTTTCCTGCTTGGGGAGGCAAAACTGTGTATAGCTGGACTGGTTTGGTGACAAGGTCAGTCACGTGTATTTGGCTAGGTGGTCTGTCAGAGACTCAAGGACGACACACTTGACACCCAGCGGCAGAAGGGGAAGGACCTAACACACAGTTACTAGAGTATGATGGTTTTTCACCGAGTATCATATTCGGCACTCTAGGGGAACTTCCACAAGTTATTCCTTTCCTCTGCCACGTATTTTGCTGAGGACAAGTCGTCACATTTCCTTCGTCGGCGATGGCTTTCGCATAAGGATTCGACAAGGGGTTCTGGACGTTTTGGGTCACTGTTGACGAACAGAGACTGTTCCAGGGAGGAGGCGGACTTTGCTTCCATTGAGAGTTACAATCATAGGCTTTTGAGGTAATAAATCATTATTTAACGCTGTTGATGAGTCTGTGTTGTGGAATGAAATACTCTCTGTTGTTCTTTCCAGGTTAGCGCATAATTTACTCTCTGTGACGCTAAAATACTAATCTGTATATGGTTTTTGCAGATAGGGAGAGAAGGACGGAAAATGGCTGTTTTGTTGTTGTAAAAAGTCAGTTTTGTGCAGGCCCACGTGCTCGATGAGATATTTAAAGATGACATGTTTTAAGGTGGTGGGTGAGGGGTAGCTGACATGTTTAGTGCACCGATGCTTTCTGTTTGCAGCCTTCCTTCGTTCGTTCGTTTCGTTCGTTCGTTACGTTCCCGTAACATCGGCACGGCTGACTCTGGCGGGAACTGTTGAGGCTACGCTAACCAGGAGACCGGCTAACCAGGAGACCGGCTAACCAGGAGACCGGCTAACCAGCGGACCGGCTAACCAGCGAACCGGCTAACCAGCGGACCGGCTAACCAGCGAACCGACTAACCAGCATACCGGCTAAGCAGCAGCAGCAGAGATAAAGCTAAGTGCACCATGTCGTACGCACCCCGTTGACCACCGTTGTCTTTTCGTATCTATGATTTCATTGGAGTAGTGACAACGTGGGGTGTGTGACACCTGCACGAACTAGAGCTTTTCGAACAGAACATTCTCATTTCGACTGTATTTACACGGGTTCAGCGTGTTACTATAATTTTCTACATAGTACTGGCATTTTGTCAGTGAACACTGGTTTTTTACGTGTTGAGAACGTAAAAGGAACATATTTTGAGTGAAGGCTCGAGGGAGGTGGAGAGTTTATACATAAACAGGCGTCTGAAACTTATACTTTTGTTGACTCTATTTAATTGTATGCCTGCGAGAGTGGATCGTGGTGTGGTTAGTTAATTAGTAGTAATTAACCGGTTCATAATCACCTTGAGTGATACATTGAAACGTGACAGTCAGAGTTAGGCACAAATAAACAGACAACTGGCAGTTTTGCTCATCCATCAAAAAAACCGAACGATAATATACACCTCTCCGGGGGATACACTCATTGTATTACTCATACGCATCATATATCACACTTGATAGTATTGTAGTATAGTGTGCGTGTGTGTGTGTGTGTGTGTGTGTGTGTGTGTGTGTTTCTGTGTATGTGCGTGCGTGTATGTGTGTGTGTGCGTGTGTGTGTGTGTGTGTGTGTGTGTATGTGTGTGTGTGTGTGTGTGTGTGTGTGTGCGTGTGTGTGTGTGTGTGTGTGTGTGCATGTGAGTCACGGTGTGTGTGTGTTGTTCGTGTTTGTGTGTGTGTGTGTTTGTGTGTTTGTGTGTGCGTGCGCGCGCGCGCGCGTGTATGTGTGACCCTGAACCATTTCTGGGGGTGACCTAGACACAGGAAGCGTGGGAGGACTGAAAAGCGACGTTAGTGATTGAAGAAAAAAACATCTGCTCTCAGCGCCAAGATGTTCACCTTAGTTTGAGTTACCTTCTTCGTGTAGATGATGTTAGGTGATGAAACTATGACCTAGCGTTACTCCCAGGTGTGGACAACGACAACCAAGGACAGGAAAGGTGACAAGGAGGAAATAAACGAGAGTAAGAGAGAGCGAACGAGAAAGAGAGAGAGAGAGAGAGAGAGAGAGAGAGAGAGAGAGAGAGAGAGCCAGAGAGAGAGAGAGAGAGAACGAGAGAGAGATATTGAGAGAGAGAGACAGAGAAAGAGAGAGCAGAGAGAGCGCGAGAGAGAGAGAGAGAGAGCGAGAGAGAGAGAGAGCGAGAGAGAGAGAGAGAGAGAGAGAGGGGCAGATTTAGGAGGGTGGAATGGGAGGGGGGGGGGGGGGTACGGTTAAACTGAGGAGGGTGCACGCCTTTTTATCTTTAACGAGAAGGGTTGACAAGGAGTGAGCGAGAACTAGCGCAGTAATGTAACGGGGGACATGAAAGAACAAAATGAAAGGTGTTTGTTTTCCCAACATGCAACTGAACGTCTCATGTCAATCCTTTCACTTCCGGTTCCGATATATGAAAGAACTATATACATTGTATCCCGTGGCGGAAGATGGAGAGGAGGAAAGTAAGGGAAGGGAGGGCGACTAAGGGAGGTGGCGGTTGCTGGTGTCGATTATGGGTAGGACGTTTTGGGGGTGAGAGGGGGGGGGGAGGGGTGGAGGGGGTCACTTAGATCTAACATATACCTGTTTTGATGCAGAAATACATTCGCGTGGTCGGTCCTCCAAACACGTGGTCTCTATCGTAAAAACATAAAGGGTTTGATGACAAACACAGTGATAGATATTTTTCTTTAACGGCGCTGTTTTTAGCGGCGCTACACCTTAAAGGTCGTTTGTATTATATTTTTAACAGTGCCTCGAGGAAGGTCATATCACTATGTGCAATGCCTCATATGCTGTGTTAAGTAAGGTGCTCATGTTTTCTTTTTCCTGTTGCCCTTGTTTGTATATTTTATCGTGTGCGCGTATCTGAATTTTACAATGATTCATGCGATACCTAAAAGATGTTGAGTCATTGTGTCACCTTGTATGTGTGTTTGTGTATGTGCGTGTGTGTGTGTGTGTGTGTGTGTGTGTGTGTGTGTGTGTGTGTGTGTGCGTGTGTGTGTGTGTGTGTGTGTGTGGGTGCGTGTGTGTGTGTGTGTGTGTGAATACGAATAATAATACGAATACGAATAAACTTTATTGTCATGAAACGTAGTGTTTTTAAGACACGGGAAGATAACCACATGATTTCATTGTTTCTCCCAATTTAGTTTGTACATTGTCTACTTGCAAAAGTTGACTTGGTATATCATATGAATATATAGGTCGATTAATTTCACTCATGAAAGATTTTCGTAATTGGTTGTTTTCTTTGCAGTTATCTAGAAAATGTATTTCATCTTCTATTACTCTATATGTTTCACATAATCTATTTTCCCTGGGTGTATTGTATCTACCAGATTCAATTTTTAGGTCGTGGGCACTTATTCTTAGTTAACACAACGACTGTTAATTCAATGTTGTGTGTGTGTGTGTGTGTGTGTGTGTGTGTGTGTGTGCGTGCGTGCGTGTGTGTGCGTGCGTGCGTGTGTGTGTGTATGTGTGTGTCTGTG
>NC_090248.1:42073928-42088928 GCF_037325665.1 Littorina saxatilis
GAGAGAGAGATTAGGGGGGGGGGGGGGTAGAGAGAGAGGGGACGGGGTTAAGGCTACTAGATAGCTTTATGAGAAAAACTCAACAGTCACTTTCACGGTTGCGAAATAGATAACTCATTACGTACCCACATAGTGCATGTGCTTTTAAAGACAATGCGCAAGAGTTGGCTTTAAGGAAGTGGAGGGGGTCGGGAGTGGGGGGGGGGGCAAGACTTGCTATAATGCGAAACACACACACACACACACACACACGTACACACACACACACACACACACACACACACACACACACACACACACACACCACCCCCACCCACTCCAAACCCTACCCCCACCCCCACCCAAACCTCCCACAAACACATACACAAAAACACACGCAAATTATCTCTTTATCCCTGCTTAAAGCCCTAACCCCACCCCTCGTGTCCAGAATCCAGGCCGAAGCTGAGGGCTTTGACAGCGAGCTCTTTGAAGACTGATGGAGATAACGCGGTGGCCGCCCAACCAAGCCATCCAGCCTGCCTTCACGTTCACCTATTGTGGCCCAACGCGCCGGGCAAATTGGCGAGACGACCCCATGAGTCTTTGGGGGGTCTGAGAAAATGGCCCTCAAAGGTCCGAGTCATCTAGCTACCACCCTTCCCTCTATTCCCTTTCCAGCCTTTTCCTTCCCTTACTCTTCCGTCCTCTTCTTCTTTTCTCTAGCTCGTTTCTTTAACCCCGCCCTAACGCAGGCTAACGGAGACAGAATAGCGTATTAACAATTCATGTCCCAAATAGTCTCTTGTATTGGGGACAGACATAGCAAATTAGCATAGCATAGAGCATAGCATGGCGAAAGTTTGTAAAACAATTTGTTAGCGTACTATTATCAGTGTATGATTAACTTAATGTCTTTAACCCCGCCCTAACGTATCCTAAGTTTAAAAAAAGTTTCAGGCTAATGGTGACAGAATAGCGTATTAACAATTCATGTTCCAAATAGTCTCTTGTACTGGGGACAGACATAGAAAATTAGCATAGCATATAGCATAGCTTGGAGACAGTTTGTTGTTATTATGGTGTGTTTTGTAAGCGTATTTTCAGTTTATAATTAACTTAATGTCTTTAACACCACCCTAACGTATCCTAAGTTTAAACAAAAAAGTTGCAGGCTATCGGAGATAGGAAAGCGTATTCACACTTCATGTCCCAAATAGTCTCTTGTACTGGGAACAGAAATATTAAATTAGCACAGAATAGCATGGAGACAGTGTGTTATTATGTTTTTGTTTAGCGTATTATCAGTTTATAATTAACTTAATGTCTTTAACCCCGCCCTAACGTATCCTAAGTTTCAAACAAGTTTCAGGCTAATGGAGACAGAGTAGCGTATTAACAATTCATGTCCCAAAATTACTAGTCTTGTATTGGGGACAGACATAGAAAATTAGCATAGCATATAGCATAGCATGGAGACAGTTTGTTGTTATTACGGTGTGTCTTTTCTAGCGTATTTTCAGTTTATAATTAACTTAATGTCTTTAACCCCACCCTTACATATCATAAGTTTTAAAACAAGTTGCAGGCTAACGGAGACAGGATAGCGTATTCACACTTCAGGTCCCAAATAGTCTCTTGTATTGGGCACAGACATAGCAAATTAGCATATCATAGAGCATATAGCATGGCGAAAGTTTGTAAAAAAAATTGTTAGCGTACTATTATCAGTTTATGATTAACTTAATGTCTTTAACCCCGCCCTAACGTATCCTAAGTTTAAAAAAAAGTGTCAGGCTAATGGAGACAGAATAGCGTATTAACAATTCATGTTCCAAATAGTCTCTTGTACTGGGGACAGATATAGAAAATTAGCATAGCATATAGCATAGCATGGAGACAGTTTGTTGTTATTATGGTGTGTTTTGTAAGCGTATTTTCAGTTTATAATTAACTTAATGTCTTTAACACCACCCTAACGTATCCTAAGTTTAAAAAAAAAAAGTTGCAGGCTATTGGAGATAGGAAAGCGTATTCACACTTCATGTCCCAAATAGTCTCTTGTACTGGGAACAGAAATATCAAATTAGCATAGCATAGCATGGAGACAGTGTGTTATTATGTTTTTGTTTAGCGTATTATCAGTGTATAATTAACTTAATGTCTTTAAACCCGCCCTAACGTATCCTAAGTTTCAAACAAGTTTCAGGCTAATGGAGACAGAATAGCGTATTAACAATTCATGTCCCAAATAGTGTCTTGTATTGGGGACAGATATAGAAAATTAGCAAAACATATAGCATAGCATGGAGACAGTTTGTTGTTATTATGGTGTGTCTTTTTTAGCGTATTTTCAGTTTATAATTAACTTAATGTCTTTAACACCACCCTAACGTATCCTAAGTTTCAAAACAAGTTGCAGGCTAACGGAGACAGGATAGCGTATTCACACTTCATGTCTCAAATATTCTCTTGTACTGGGAACAGAAATATGAAATTAGCACAGCATAGCATGGAGACAGTGTGTTATTATCATTTTTGTTAGAGTATTATCAGTGTATAATTAACTTAATGTCTTTAACCCCGCCCTAACGTATCCTCAGGTGTGGTTTTTTTAAGTTGCAGGAGACAGAATAGCATTTTAACACTTCCTGTCCAAAACAGTCTCTTTTACTGGTAACAGAAATAGCAAATAAACGTAGCATACTATAGCATGGAGACAGTTGTTTTTGTGTTTTTTCTTAGCATATTGTCAGTTTATAATCAATTTAATGTCCTTCACTTTCTATATTTAGAGCCCTATGAAGACGTAAAGAATCATAAGTAAGACAGCTTAGAGGAGTTGAGGGGATATGGGAGTTGATTAGGCTATCTAAACCTAGTTTAATTTCATCTGGGTCTATATCCCTAAGTGAGGAATATAATCTGGGTCTGATTTTTCTGAAGTATTCATTTCAGAAGACGACTCTTTAGAAAATGAATATACAGTATTGCGCAGTTCAAACCCGAGATAAAATTACCCATAGCCTCATCTTTTTTTTTTTTTACATTCCAGTTTCAAATTATCAGCATGCAGCAGCGCCATTTGATCTCACGGGTGGCCTCGCTTGTCAAGGATTACCGAGACTCTATAGAAGCAAATCCCACAATGCCACTTTCCAGTCCCACCCCAGGTGAGACGAGACGAGACGAGCCGAGACGAGCCGAACGCCATTTGTCTTTTCAAAGGTGATGGAGACGCCTGAGTGAGCGTTTGAAAAATGATGAAGCTCCCGCTCCCGAAAGGCTTATTATATCCATGGTTATTCGCCGATGCGGAAACTGTTACTTTGCGACTGTACATGGTCATTAGATGGTTTGTCAAAATATGAGGGGCTTCTGTCAAGGGGGGTGTTTAAGGTCAACTCTCTTTCTTTGTCGTCTGCGGCCATCAATGGAGTGTCTGTGTGTGGTAAACAGGCAAAACACTGATTATTTATGAATTATGAGCAATTTGACTGAAGAGTTGCAGACAGCAAATTACATGTTTAGCTGCTTGTTTATGGCTGTCAGTCGTGATCTTTTAGCGTGAATACTTGCAAACAACCTAAAGACTTTGAGTGTGGTCTTCGTACGTTTTTTGTCCCAATGCTCCTTAAAAGTGTTTGGCTGTGAGCGCTCCAAACAAAGATTGGAAAGAGACGTTTAAAAATTGGTGGAGGCTAATGATAAACTAAGGTTGTTTATTGGGTGTTGCCCTGGGGTAATTATATTAGGAACGGAATTTTTGACAAAGTACGTGCCTACTGTACTACCGCAACACGGTGGCTTAGTGGTAAGGCGTCCGCCCAATGAGCGGGAGGTCGTGGGTTCGAACCCCGGCCGGGTCATACCTAAGACTTTAAAATTGGCAATCTAGTGGCTGCTCCGCCTGGCGTCTGGCATTATGGGGTTAGTGCTAGGACTGGTTGGTCCGGTGTCAGAATAATGTGACTGGGTGAGACATGAAGCCTGTGCTGTGACTTCTGTCTTGTGTGTGGTGCACGTTAAATGTCAAAGCAGCACTGCCCTGAAATCACCCTTCGTGGTGGACTGGGCGTTAAGCAAACAAACAAACAAACCTACTGTACTTTGTTGATAAAAAAATATGCATGGAATAAGATGGATCAGCTATGGTGACGCCGAGAAAATGCTCCTGACAATGGAAATTTGACGAGAGGAGATACGACCAATAAAAGAAGATGCATCAGAAGAAAAAAAAACAGTCAAGAAAACAGCAATAATATGATTACGTACGTGGCAGATGATAGTGTAGTCGTCATCTGATGGAAGACACAAACGTGAACCATGCTGAGAAGGACAACGATAACAATAATGAATAATGTTATTGGAACCCTGCAGTGGCAATTTACGTGTGTAGGTTGAATTATTTTATATTCTTAATTATTTTCATTTTGTTTTATTTTGTTTTCTGTTCTTATTATTTATCTACTTGTTTGGTCTTGTTATTTTAAGTGTTGCAAGAGCAGTGGGTAGATTTGTTTCTTAAATATATATTCTATAAGTGTTTATTTCCAAGCTGTGAATATGACCCTTTCTAAGAAAAACATCATATTACTCCCGCATGCTAGCTTATTTGTTGTTGTTCCTGTATGTTTGTTTGCTTGCTGTTGTTTGCTTGTTGTTGTTTTTTTTTTAAATCAGTCTTGCGTGCTAGCATGCTACGATTCCTTCATGTGACATATTTTTATATACTTCTACGTCTGAAAATAATAGACATACTGGCAGTAAGATTATGTCATCAAATCTTTCTGACAAGTATTTACGAAACACCATAATATATGTGTCTGCCTGGTGTGACGTAATGCAACCAATGCCTGGACCACAACGGGGCACTATGGCCTCATGGGATAGCTTGACAGCCGCCATGTTTTCGCATCACTCGTCTCAGAAGACCGGCATGTCTCTGTGTCAGAGAAGAATGCTAACAGATGACCGTAGATTCTACGACGACGCATACAGGTGATATAATGACAGAGCCATTTATTCTGCAATCATGTTCGTGGCTCCGTGGAATGCGCTATAGGTGTGAGAAATGGTTGTTTGGGGATTTATTCGAAGAGAGCGTGCGGTTCTTTTTGTCAGTGTGATCACGATGGTGGATGATAAATAAAATCTCATGCGGGAGATCTCGATTTATCTTTAAATTATGCAGGCAGAAACATATTTGTATTTCATGACAATGAACGTGTATCGCCCCTACAGTGCATGGTCCATAAATAATACTGATTCAGAGGAGCCAGGTTTCGCTGTCTGGATGAAACTGACACTGCCATGCCCACATGAAGATAATAATCTCATTAATGATAAGAATTTGCTATAAATATGGTGTGTAACTAAAGTAAGTAAAGACGAAAACTGTAAACTAACCAGAACCAAGAGCATTTTGAAAAACATTGATCCCACGTGTGAGTGTAGTTTTAAACAAATATATACATCGTATCTTAACACAGATATGACAACTGTTGTTGGCAGTGAGGGCCTTTTAAAACAAAATGGTCTGCGTATCTGAAGCTCGGTCAGTTAACACTTCTGATGCATCATATCTTTAGCACAATTATGTCAACTTTTGTTGGCAATGAGGCCCTTTTCCTAGTGGTCTGCTCCTTTGAAGCTCGTTTATTTATGAACAAAACAGTTCTGATGCATCGTATCTTTAACACAAATGTGACCCTTCACCACGAAATGAGTCGCATGTCACCTCACGCGGTTCTGCGCTAGGCATAATATAAGTCCGGGGGATGTCTAGTAACAGTGTGAGGGTCACCATAGTCACAGGCTTATAACTCGAAAAGTGTTCACTCTTTTCTAAAACGGTTTTCACCACTGGATAGAGAATAAAAACCTCTTTAAGAAAATGTAAAATTATGAAAATTATGAAAAGGTGACATGCGACTCATTCCGTGGTGGAGGGTCACAAATATGTATACACTTTCTTGAATTGGCAACAAGGCTTTTTCTGTTATTGTTCACTCCCCTGAAGCTTGCTTGATACTGTGGAAACCCCTTTTTAACAGACCTTTACAAATCTGAGAAAATCAGGGCGTATAAAGAAGGGAATCTTAAAATGGAGGTAAATTAACAGAGGTTATGAATAGAACATCTGAGAAGGCAGGGTCTTAAAAGCGGGGAGGGGGTCTTAAATTGGGGGAGGGGGGGGGGGGGGGGTTCTTGAAAGGGGGGTTCCACTCAAACGACCAAAACAGTTGTTCAGGGTCGACTTGGCCGAGAAGATCCTGTCCAGGACATTCAGGTAACAAATGGATCCTTCACACAGTTGACTGTCAGCCGCTGTCATGCGTTCGTAGTCGTTGCATCAGCCAAGATTTGTCCTAACGACGTACCTCGCTTAGACCGACCATAGATGTGTATTGACAGGATCGCCAACTCGTTGCGCGCGCTCAGCAAGTAGCGGAAAGCGGAAAAGACGATTTTGACAGTAACTTTACTTCCGGTGCAGTCTTTCAACACATGGAGAAGAAGGAGAATTTCGAAGGGGAGGTGGAGTTTGTGGCTGAGGTATGTGAAAAGCAAACAAACCAATACAAAAAGATCATTGCTGATGATTGAAATGAGTCATGTGAATCAACAATAAAGATTCATTGTGGACGGCACGTCATTATTTTTGTTTTTAACACTTGAAACGCGAGAGCATCTGACACACTGGTAAATCCGAAGCTGTGCACGCAAGCTGATCAGCAGATCGTTTTTCTGCAGATATCTCGCTCACATCGGCCACTATTTTAGCTCAGCGAACCGACAAATTTGCAACAGAACAATTTCTGAATGTTAGAAATTCGGCTGTAGATTTATAGATACCCTTTCTATTCCATGGTTGTTGTTTTTTTCAGGGGGAAAGTACCGACATCTCAATCGCTGAAAAGATGACAGCATCACCACAAAAGAAACTGCAAGAATTGCCAAAAGTAAGTAAAAATATTGACAGATCTATGTAAAAGACTATGAAAATTTAGAACTGGAACAACAGATATTCAAGAAATAACCGATAAGTGATATATTATAACTGAACCATTGATTGATTTGAATACTACATCATGCATGGAAGTTAAAACTGGTGCAGGAACTGGTCAGATCAACACATCAAAAAGATCAGTGCAATATATTTGTTTTCTCTCCCCTCTAGCATAATTCTGTTTTGATATATATGCTTGATGTCTTCTGTTGTTTTTAAATTCATTGTCACTTCTAAATTGCATGCTTTATTGCAGAACGCTCGTTCTTTCTGCCTTTCACCGGAGTTCAGAGAGCTTGTCGACCTATTCTCCACCAAATCGTTCAACTTCAAACGTCTATCAACTGCCATTAATTAGCTATCATCCAGCTATTTGTATGGACAGTTAGACTTATTTCTCTAGAAATTTAGTTTTACTGAGGGTTTATTGTTCTGCTTTTTTTCAGACATACCGTCCCGCACCAGAATTGCCAGAGGTTGTTGCAACTACAACTTTGAAGAACTGTGTCGTGATGTACAGCAGCTTCCCGAGTCGTGGTACCTCGCGAAGAACGAGGTGAACCAGGTGGTTAAGGTTGTTGTGCTGGAGCCTGGAGGCCAGCTTGGTTAAGGTTTGACTTTGACTTTGAGTCAGCATTTTCAGTGATTTTTCTACGCAGCTGATGGTGTTTGGATTTAAAGTGTAAAGGAAAGAGTCCCCCCCCCCCCCCCCCGAAACAGCGTGCTGCAGTTTAGACTGGCTTGGCGACAGTGTTGAAGTGAGTGACAAGTAACATTTTCAGTAAATCGCTTTGTGTTACAATTATTCAACACCAATTCTGAGCCAAGAGAATGATTTTTTTTTCATTTGGAATGTTGTGTTTTATAGGTTAGGTGTGGAAATTTGGATTTGACTGTAAAGCTCTTTAGCAGAGAATGTAAATAAACTTGACCAAGAAATTATTGCGACAAATTTCAAACTCCCAAATTAAAGCATTGATTAATTCCCGTTAATTAATTAATTAAATTAAATGTCACAAGAATGTATGCTTTAATTTGGGTGCAACATGTTGAAACTTTGTTTGAGAATGTATCTACTTCATTGATTAAATATATGCATGTGTATAAATAGGAATCTTTCTTGTGTCAAATTGTGTGAATTGAGACTGAGTGAGATAGTGAATGTTGGTACATTACAGGGCCGGACTAAGCAAAGAGGAGGGGGGGCGGGGGGGTTGCCAATGGTGGTCCAGGGGGATGTTCCTCTGCCCCTTGTGGGGGTCAGGGGGCGACGCCCCCTTAAGCTGAAGGGTAGGTCATATTCTGAGATAGGAAAATGGTCGCTCCTTGCATGAAACGGCATAAAATAAACAATAATACATTTTTTTTAAATAAGTGAGGTACATGTTTAGGGGGGAGGGAGGGTTGCGCAACCCCCATAACCCCCCCTCCCCCTGGTAGCCCTAGTCCGGCCCTGCATTAATTGTCACTGTATGGTGTGTGTGTGTGTCACTGTGACCAAAGATACATATGCTCTATTTGAGTTCATACAACTTCCAATTCCATTCAAACGTTAACAAAGTGTTGCTTTCTTTCTTTCTTTATTTGGTGTTTAACGTCGTTTTCAACCATTCACGGTTATAACAAAGTGTTGCTGGTATGCGACTGAACATGTTCTATTAGGAAAGCAAAGCAAATTCCAGTGTACATAGTGGTCAACATAAAAACCATCAGACGCATCGATGCAAGACATTTATCAAGTGGCTGACAATTGATTTTGAAATAAAACTTGTTTGCAAAATATCTTGCTGTCAAAATTATATCTTGAACAAGTACACAAAGGAATTAGGTTTGAACCATAGCAAAATGAATATGTTTCAAATTTTCATGTTGCAGACTTAAATTTACATGGACTCATGAAAATACAGAACAGGCACTGAACAAGCCATGTGATACAATACTGAACCAAATACTGAAATAGGAAGAGAAGTACATTTTAACGACAGCAGATTTTAACACCAAAAATCGACACCTAAGACAACAATCAAGAAGTTCAAATTCAATGTACATGCACTTGATCAGATAGGATAGTTTGTACTGCATGAAGAAATATCATACACAACACACTACAGAGATCCTTCCTGATTGTTCTCAACATTGTATGTTTTCAGCTTTTTCCTCAGTCTTTTCTTTCCATGTACATTTCATTTTGTCCATCATTGTCTTCAGTTTGTGGTGGAGTCTTATTTAAAAAAAAACAGAACATTTTGCAAAGTGTCTTCTTGAACAGCTTGTGAAAGATCAAATGAATACAAAGTGTCATAAAAACACACCGGAACAGCATCACTGTTCCTGCATGGTTCAATAAAGTCATCTGCTTTTGCCTGTGTGTTGATGCACAGGTTTCACAGAAAATATGTTCCATGGACATCAAATCACCAAAGGGAAGTAATCGCTCTTTATGCATACGACATGTGTAATAGATTAAGCGAGAGTTGTACGGAACCTTTTCTCCTGGCACGAGAGGATGAAAGTCGCTTGTATATTTCAATGCTTGTTATTCTCTCAGGTGCCAGGAGAAAAGGTTTTGTACAACTCTCGCTTACTCTATTACACAGTCATGTCGTATGAATAAAGAGCAATTACTTCCCTTTGGTTATTTGATATCATCAACGCTTTGCCTCATTCTGTTTAAGATTTCTGCTTTGTGTTGCATGGACAGACACATCTGCAATACATTGGGCTTGACAAAGGTCAGTTTGCCCTTGTTCAGCATGCTTGTCATGTCAGGGGTGGTTTCACTCTCTTCACTGTAGAATTCAGGTGCGCAAGTCAGGGCTTCCAAACACTGCAATTTCTCATCTCTGTACGCACTCTTTTGGAGACACCAAACTCTCTGTTTTAGCTTTTTGGCAACACATACTCCAACATACTTTGCATTGTACTCTTCATCCTCTTTGATTTCTAATGCACTTACTGGTTCCCTAGTTTTTCTTCATAGGCCTTTAAGACACCAACAGTATAAACATGTGAAGGCAATCCAGGCTGAAACTGCAGGGGATACTGTCAACTCAGTAATGCCTGAATGCTGGGTTGAAAAAGCAGAGTAGTACCTGGCCCACGCCTTCTCCTTGGCAGCATTCCCAACCTTGCCTCAGGGAACTAGGCAGTCATGAAGAAGCAGAAGTTTTTCTTCCAGATCTGCACCTAAAACACAGAAAATAAAATATTATAATTAAAACAACACACAAATATAGCAGAAATCAACCCAAGAGTGAAACTGAAGCTGTAGATGCATGCACACAATCAAAACCAACAATACACGACAACAACCCAAAACTACACTTTACATGAATGGATGTGAACATATTAAATTTTGTATTCCATTTGTCGTTATAGAACGTGTTGACAAACCACTTTCATGAATCCTTATCATGTCTTACAACTATGACATGTGCTATTAATGATCCTAAAAAACACATGAAATATTGTAGTGGCAGGCATGTACCTAAAATATTTGTAAACAGTAGCCTCTCTGTGCAACGAAGCAGTATTTTTGCTCGAAAACTATGAATGAAAGTGATCTTTCAGGTACTGGGACTTTGCAAGCTGATTTTTTTTATACCGCCTTACTCAAAAACTTACTTTTCAATTACTGAATTGGTCGACAAGCCCTCTGAGCTCCGGTGAAAGGCAGTTGTCATTCTTGATAGATGCACAAGCGTTCTGCAATAAAGCATGCAATTTAGAAGTGACAATGAATTTAAAAACAACAGAAGACATCAAGCATATATCAAAACAGAATTATGCTGGAGGGGAAAGAAAACAAATATATTGCACTAATCTTTTTGATGTGTTGATCTGACTTCAGTTCTTGCACCATTTTTAACTTCCATGCATGATGTACATTCAAATCAATCAATGGTTCAGTTATAATATATCACTTATCGGTTATTTCTTGAATATCTGTTGTTCCAGTTCTAAATTTTCATAGTCTTTTACATAGATCTGTCAATATTTTTACTTACTTTTGGCAATTCTTGCAGTTTCTTTTGTGGTGATGCTGTCATCTTTTCAGCGATTGAGATGTCGGTACTTTCCCCCTGAAAAAAACAACAACCATGGAATAGAAAGGGTATCTATAAATCTACAGCCGAATTTCTAACATTCAGAAATTGTTCTGCTGCAAATTTGTCGGTTCGCTGAGCTAAAATAGTGGCCGATGTGAGCGAGATATCTGCAGAAAAACGATCTGCTGATCAGCTTGCGTGCACAGCTTCGGATTTACCAGTGTGTCAGATGCTCTCACGTTTCAAGTGTTAAAAACAAAAATAATGACGTGCCGTCCACAATGAATCTTTATTGTTGATTCACATGACTCATTTCAATCATCAGCAATGATCTTTTTGTATTGGTTTGTTTGCTTTTCACATACCTCAGCCACAAACTCCACCGCCCCTTCGAAATTCTCCTTCTTCTCCATGTGTTGAAAGACTGCACCGGAAGTAAAGTTACTGTCAAAACCTCTCGCAGCCGCAGACGGGAGTTCGAAACAGGGCCAGCGTTGGCGCGCGCGCAGAGTTGGCGATCCTGTCAAGGGATATCTATGGACCGACATACACAACGTATTTTTGCAGGCGTGAGAAACTCTAAGAAAAAAATGTATATTTGTCGTGTGTATCGTTATCAAAAGCTGCTAATGTGCGTGATTTTGGTTATGATGGAGGACATATTTGGTTTGATTGTGAATTATTAGCTTTCAGACACGCTTGGTCGACTAATGTGTATACGTGTGATAGGTTGTCCTTGTAAGATATAATTGTTGCTGTCCTGATTCAGCATGAGTTTGCATTATTATAGAACAAGGCATTCGTTCAATTCCTCTTAGCTCAGCTGAAGGATTGTGTCGTGTCACAAAAATATGCTCAAGTTGCCCAAAATACATGTGATCGCATGCACGGACGCACGCAAACACACACACACACACACACACGCACACATACACACACACACACACACACACACACACACACTAACATACTCACACACACACTTACACACACACACACACACTAACATACACACACACACACACACACACACACACACACACACACACATACACACACACACACACACACATACACACACACACACTAACATACACACACACACACACTAACACACACACACACACACACACACACACACACACACACACATGCGCGCTGCACAGTCTCTGCTGGGTGTACATCTGTGAGAATTGTTACAAGTAGGCAGACAAAAAAGCCTTTATGTCAATACATGTATTCACTGCACTGTAAGAGCGATGGCAACCATTTCGTCGAGTCAAGCCTGGATTGCTGAAGCTACCTGAAAGAAAAGCTGATTTCAGTGCAAGAAGTGCATGTCGATTTGCTGATGTCAGCGTAAGTGATGCAAATTGACTTATCGATTTCCATGAAAGTACAAACTACTGCAAACCGACTTGTATATATGTATATACAGTGGTGCATACTTAGTTGCCGATTCCAGTGCGTCCTCTTCTTGTTTCATTATATTCGTGCATTTTGTAAGATAATCAGCATTTCTCTTATTTCCACCAATTCTTGTTTTCCCATGGGACATCCTGTACTAACACATCTCAGACAATTACCTCGGAAAGAGATATTTATTTTGACAATTCAATTGGGATTCTTGGTAGAGTGTGTTCAGTCGTGTGACATAGCCAAACTCTGCCAGAGTGTTTTATTTAACGCCGTCTGAACACGCTACGATGGCTTATCGCCACTTTTACGCCTGTGTGTGTGTGTGTGTGTGTGTGTGTGTGTGTGTGTGTGTGTGTGTGTGTGTGTGTGTGTGTGCGTGTATGTGTGTGTGTGTGCGTGTGTGTGTGTGCGTGTGTGTGTGTGTGTGCGTGCGTGTGTGTGTGTGCCTGTGTGTGCGTGCGCCGTGTGTGTGTGTGTGCGTGCGAGCGTGCGTGCGTGCGTGCGTGCGTGCGTGCGTGCGTGCGTGCGTGTGTGTGTGTGTTTTGTGTTGTTTTTTGCTTTTGGCGTACAACCACCACAGTGTAGGGTCGCGTGAGAATAGGAAGCTGACACAAATGATATGTATTTTTAGATTAGTTTTGTGTGCTTAAAATAAAGCTTAAGTCGAAATCGTTTCCAGTAACGGCATTGCACTTTTAAAACAGTCTCATAGGATTTAAAGTCTTTTTTGTATATCAAAAGTTTTTTTTCTTTCTACTAAATGGCAAAGCATAACCTTCCAGCCTGTCCCCTATACGTACTACACACACCAACAGGTAGATGCAGACTACAATTCGACAAGGCTTTCGTATTGTCTAATATAAGACTACGAAAAAAAGGTATATCATGCACAATGGAAAGTGAAGGATATGCACTAAATTGCATTGTATATGGATTGGTTTGTATGTATGAAATTCAAAACAAACACATATCAAACATGTGCATAAAATCAAACTTTTAGGCAGAAAAGCGTTTGCTTAAATCAGCTCATATCAAATTATAATAGAATATTGTGTATATATTGACATCATCATCAAAGCACATCAGACAAGAACAAAATTAATATTCTAAGCACGTATTAAGTGTGAATGTAACTGGCGCCTAAATATTTTCACTGAAGTGGCATTGTGAGAGAGAGAGAGAGAGAGAGAGAGAGAGAGAGAGAGAGAGAGAGAGAGAGAGGCAGAGACAGAGACAGAAACAGAAACAGTGAGACAGAGAGAGAGACACAGAGAGAGAGAAAGTTAGAATAAGACAGAGACAGACAGACAGACAATTTCATTTTTCCTTCTAATTTTCGATTATATTAAGCAATGGATCTCTTCCCTCCTTAATATGACAAAT
Organism: Littorina saxatilis; assembly: GCF_037325665.1. NCBI lineage: Eukaryota > Metazoa > Mollusca > Gastropoda > Littorinimorpha > Littorinidae > Littorina > Littorina saxatilis. Next base: position 42,087,771 of record NC_090248.1, read on the forward strand.
CTGTTATTGCATTAGGGGAAAGGCCCCAATTAACGGACACTTAAGGTTAAACCCATTTTTCTCACAAAGTATATAACATAGCGCAATTTTGAAAACGGATTATTGTAGATCTAACCTACCTTTATCTTCATGTTGAAAAAGAATTGAAAAAATCTGTTATACTTTAAAAGTTATTAAGGTTTGAATTTTTCGGCAAATTGTCCGGTTTTGGGAAACCTACTGCCTAAATCCGGACAGGGGGTCACCAAAATCCGGACACGAAATTCGCTGCTTAATAGAGTAACAAAAGTTGCAGAAACCATGTTTTAATTAATAATTGCAACCGTTTTCTTTTTTGTGAACGTTCATGTATTTTTACATTTAATTATCATGTTGGTTTTTGCAACTTTTGTCAGTCAAAAAGCAAGTTTTTATGAAGATACGTATCTTTTTCTCGAGAGAGGGTTATGCGTTATTTTTAGTCAAGCGAATTAACCGCACGTTCAACTACACACACACACACACACACACACACACACACACACACACACACACACACACACACACACACACACACACACACGCATATTTATTACATAAAATTATTACACATATTACATAGTCCGTTATTTGGGCGCACGTGGTGGACGGTATTTGGAAAACCCCACTAGTTGGAGTTACAATGCAGCTGTTGAAAAATGCGTTTATTGAGTATGTCTGTTTGTTTTGTTTTGTTTTGTTTTGCTTAACGCCCAGCCGACCACGAAGGGCCATATCAGGGCGGTGCTGCTTTGACATATTGTCTTGTACAGAATAACAACTGTGTGAATGGTGCTATACTGAATGAAAGAGTGTGACATGAAGTTCTTGTACATCATTGTAAAGAGTGTGAATGACGTTTTAGTTTAGATGTCAAGCGCTTAGAGCAAGCCTTTTTAACGAAAGTTTTTGATTTAGCGCTATATAAATGTTCTTATTATTATTATTATTATATAACGTGCGCCACACACAAGACAGAAGTCGCAGCACAGGCTTCATGTCTCACCCAGTCACATTATTCTGACACCGGACCAACCAGTCCTAGCACTAACCCCATAATGCCAGACGCCAGGCGGAGCAGCCACTAGATTGCCAATTTTAAAGTCTTAGGTATGACCCGGCCGGGGTTCGAACCCACGA
>NC_090248.1:42093928-42096428 GCF_037325665.1 Littorina saxatilis
CACGGCTGTCTACCCACACACACATGCACACACAAAAAAGGTATGTATATGTACTTTTGTATTACCGGTCCCGCGTGGCCATATCAGTTATAAGGGCGTTCCAAAGCAACAGCCAATATGTGCCTTGAACTGCGACAATGAGAGAAAGAACTGTGTTTAAACATTTAGTCAAAACTTGACTAAATGTAAACAGAAATTGCGGTTTGTTTGGGTGTCCTCATTTTTGTTTGTGCTGATCTTGCCTTTGACGTTGGAACGGTATGAGTGTAAACACGGGAGATTGTACAATCCTCAGAATAGCACATAGTTGGGTTGGCAGCCAAACTAGTGTTATTGGTTCACCAAAATATCCGAACAGTGTGACTTTACCGGAAGTCATATTTGCTCGGAAACAGATAAGGTGGCTATGTTCAGACGTTTGGTTGTACAGGTACTCGCTTATTGCGCCAAAAATATGACTGTCACCCCTGACCCTTGCTTGGTAACATTGTGGGCTTTGGTCAGTTATATGAGCGGCTTTGATTTTTGATCGATTAGGTGTCTGTCTGTCTGTTTGTTGGCAAGAGAGCGAGAGAGAGAGAGAGAGAGAGAGAGAGAGAGAGTGTGTGTGTGTGTGTGTGTGTGTGTGTGTGTGTGTGTGTGTGTGTGTGTGTGTGTGTGTGTGTGTGTGTGTGTGTGTGTGTGTGTGTGTGAATACGAATACGAATGCGAATACGAATAAACTTTATTGTCATGAAACGAAGTGTTTATAAGACACGGGAAGATAAATAACCAAATGATTACATTATTTCTTTTTTTTGGAAGCAATTATATACAAATTCTCCCAATTTAGTTTGTATTTTGTCTACTTTGTGTGTGTGCGTGTGTGTGTGTGTGTGTGTGTGTGTGTGTGTGTGTGTGTGTCAGTGTGTGTCTATGTATTTTACGTGATTAAACGCTTCATGTTTAAGTTACCTTTATTAAGGTTTGGTCTTTACATTATAAATAACATGATCGTGTTCTGAATGCATTTTTTCCCTTGAATAACCGACGTGTGTTGTGTTCAAAAGTTCTTAGTATTCACACCATTTTAGGAATTTTACTTGAGGAAATTACAATCAAACTTATTTCGCGGCATGCTAGCTGTGTCGTTTACCCCACTTTACGAAATTTTCTCTTGCCGTCTGCATAAAGGGACGTGTCGCTTCAAACATGGATCGTTTATTAAATGAAAAGTAATGTCGTCCGTTTTAAGAAGCTGTAAGCAAGGATGGCCAAATCGTCCGCCCGGTCGCCGAGAGTAAAAAATCCGCCGGGCTAGTTAGTAGAAACCGCCTGGCAACTCGCCCTGCTGGCCAATGCACATTCTGGTCAAATGCGACTATTTTGGTTGTAATATCGAGTTGTAAAGCCATATAAACACCGCAGATCAACTGTGGTATGTTCCGGGCCAGCGAAATTTCTGCCGGGCTTTCTTGAAGTTACTCGCCCGGCTGACGAATTAACATTTTGAGATTTGGCCATCCCTGTATAGAAGTCACTCAGATCACGAGACAGTGAAATATGTGGCAATGTGTCGCTTCTAAAGCATATGCTTTGACGGAGACGTTGATTTAATCTTTCAACAAACCAATAATATTTTATTAAAGATGTAATAATAATACGAGCATTTAGAACGCGCACATATCTCACCACAAGGCGACTCAAGGCGCGCTCATACACAATCGTTCGCATTAACAACTCAAGCACACTCATATACACTTACGCATAGATTACATGAAGATTACAAGGCAGATATGATATAGTATAGACTATTGAGTCATTTATAGTCATATTTCAACGCCTAGATTAATCTGATAGCTGATTGTTTTGAATATTTGAAGCATCGTGTAATAATATCTTGTATATATTACACGATTTGCACTTGCGGGATTACATGGTATATGTAAGAACACATGTTACATTGAGTGCAAGTGCAAAGACACATTAACAAAAGATCCCGGAACACAGGTCCAAATGGAAGGTCAATATTACAAAAGAAGCGCCCGGGTAAATTCTAAGATCTCTGCAAGGAAGCAATACAAGTAGCTAAACAAAAACCAACGTTAAAAGCCAATATATTATTGCAAAAGCGCTTTGAACTTCGGATAAGGCGCTATATAAATAAAGAGAATAATAATAATAAAAAAGGAGAACACAAATAAATGCCATGGCTCAATAAGCGTAACTTAATTGATGCTAAATTTAGACATGTATGTTCCTCTTCCACGCCACAATAATAACAACCAGAGTGTAAATGATAGCAAGCCGTATGAAAAGAGCAGAACTGAAAAGGATACAAAAGCTTGAATGATAAATAACAGACCCCCTACCGGTCAAGTCAAGCACTCACAATCTAATGGAATCTCAATTTGTCTATCTCAGGGCGGTCCCTATCGTGTTAGGGTCATGCCTTTGAGCATTCCCTCAGTGGTATTTTATCGGCTAGACAGACATGTCGGGTGTCTGGGATGACAAATAA
>NC_090248.1:42098928-42107169 GCF_037325665.1 Littorina saxatilis
AACAAGATTTTATTCCGCCAAATAGCATAACAACCATTGGTATTGTCCTGGTGTGGAAACACTCATACACCCAAACACTCCTTGCATAAAGTCAAAAGGCTAACAACAACAACAACAACAACAACAACAACAGCAACAACAACAACAACAACAACAACAACAACAACAACAACAACAACAACAACAACAACAACAACAACAACAACAAGGGGTGCTCGTATCGCATGTAGAAGCATGTACAGATTTATTCAAAAAAGGTGAGAGTTAGATGAAACTTTTTCACGGTCAACAGAAAGCGTGCAGCAAAGGAACAGACTGAGGGACAGACAGACAGACGGATAGACAGACTCAGACTCAGACTCAGACTCAGAACTTTATTACAAAAGGATAAAGGTTTTAGGCAAAGCCTATTCTTCCAACCTGTCCTTTATACAACACATAAAGACAGACGCACATTACAAATATAAATTCAATCATATAAAATACAGAAATACATTGTACAGAATGCAACACAATGTGCATTTAAGGAATTACATAAGGAGAACTCAAAAAATTACAAAATTACATTGACATAGACTAGTTATACCTTTCATTTGGGAATAAGTTGCTCCGATCAGCTACACATCCGTTAACATTAGTACAAAATGTTTAACAAAATAACAATCGAACAAGACATTTCATTCATGAATGATGTGTGAACGTGACTGTCTCTTAAACATTTTCACTGAAGTTGCATTTCTTATCTGTTGGGGTAAGGAGTTCCAGAGAAACGCTCCCGAGAAGGCTAAGCTCGATTTGTAGAGGTCTATGCGAGGTATAGGAGGGATGATTTTTTGGGACCTATATCTTTTTGTGGCATGTTTGAAATGTGATTGCAAATATTTAGGACAGTCGTCATTTAGAATTGTATACATGAACACAGCCTTGTTTAACGTCAACTGATCTTTCAAGGGGAGGAAATTCAAGAGCTTTAGTTTATCATCCGTGGACCTATTCAAATCATGCAGAATAAGTTTTGCAGCTCGGCGATGCAGGGAATTGAGTCTTTTTAAATGAACATCACTGCAGTTATCCCAAAGTGTCGATGCGAAGTTTATATGAGGCATTATGTGGGCGTAATAGAACATTTTGAGTGCTGCAGAATCAGCGTAATGCCTTAATTTTGATAACAGGTACAAATTTTTTGATACTAGTTTGCAAATATTACTCAAATGAGTTTGTCATTTCAACTCTTGATCAATGGTAACACCCAATAATCTATGTTCCCTAACTTGCTGCACTTGAGTTGAACCAACTGACAATTGTAATTGAGAAACAGGGAGGCAGACAGACAGGCAGGCATATACAAATTCTGCCTCTTCAACTACACAAGAGCACTATCAGTTGAAATAAGATTAGATTGCAGGCGCGTTTCAAGGATAGTTGACGCTGTAGTAATGGACAATGTCATGGAAAATGTCCCTTTTAGTCTGGAACCTACACAAAATGAAGTCATTGACCACATTCTTGCTTTTTACCACAGGAAATCAACAGGTAAAACGCGACATCAAAGGTTTTAATGAAAACATTTCGAAAGTGATTGCCACGCCTTCAGAAGCAGAATAATTGTTGAGTGTAAAGCGTACATTTGTTTTTCCATTTGAGAAAGGGAAACAAACTGGAGGAAGTGATTCGCCATGATGATGTAAACACTTGTTCACGCGACAATAAACTGGGGTCCATCGCTCTCCTGTTGAGCGACAGATGTTGAGTACTTGGCTGGCACAATTACCGAACTCTTCTGTGTGTTTGTCTGTTTTTCTCTCTGTCTGTCTCTCTGTCTTCTGTCTGCATGTCTGTCTCCTTCTCCACCTCTATTCTCCTCCCCCCCCCCCCCCTCTCTATCTCCCTCTCTCTGTCTGTCTGTCTTTTTGTCTATGTGTAAGCCTATGTCTGCCTTTCTCTCTTTCTCTCCCTGTCAGTCTCTCGTTCTCTCTCTCTCTCTCTCTCTCTCTCTCTCTCTCTTCTCTCTCTCTCTCTCTCTCTCTCTCTCTCTCTCTCTCTCTCTCTCTCTCTCCATCTCAATGGTTGTCTGTCATGTCTATCCGTTTGTTTGTCTGTCTATCTGTCTGTCTGTCTCTCTCTCTCTCTCTCTCTCTCTCTCTCTCTCTCTCTCTCTCTCTCTCTCTCTCTCTTTTTCAATCAAGCATTCAATCGGTCATTTGAACCCTGCAGGTGTGCCGCGATTCCGTTTCTTCTCTCCTTGATGAATTCAATTCAGAACAAGGCACCAGAGCTTTTTGAGAAATTAATTCTTACCAAAAATACCACTGTGCACAGATGTCAGCCAGGCTGTTCATTACATTTAGTCAAGTTTTGACTAAATGTTTTAACATAGAGGGGGAATCGAGACGAGGGTCGTGGTGTATGTGTGTGTGTGTGTGTGTGTGTGTGTGTGTGTGTCTGTCTGTGTGTGTGTGTAGAGCGATTCAGACTAAACCACTGGACCAATCTTTATGAAATTTTACATGAGAGTTCCTGGGAATGATATCCCCAGAAAATATTTTCATTGTTTCAATAAATGTCTTTGATGACGTCATATCCGGCTTTTTGTAAAAGTTGAGGCGGCACTGTCACACCCTCATTTTTCAATCAAATTGATTGAAATTTTGGCTCCGAAAGGGTTTGATTCTCCAGTAGGCTGTCTGTGAAGAGTTCTTTCTAGATCTAATTCTTACCCCCTCCCCCCACCTCTTCCATTACCTCTAGTGTGCTCCCTGCTTTCAAAATTCCACGTTGGAATGTAGGCGGCGGAGACCTACACAGAGTAAAGGATGATCTCCCTTGCTCATGACGTAATTTCTATGCATTCTCGCTCTTGACGTAAAAACATGTTCATCTTATTCCGTGTCGGTTCCTGATTCCAAAAACATATAGATATAATATGTTTGGATTAAAAACACGCTCAGAAAGTTAAAACGAAGAGAGGTACAGAAAAGCGTGGTATGCAGCACAGCTAAATCACTACCGCGCTGAACAGGCTCGTCAGTTTCACTCCGTTTTGCACAAGCGGCGGACTACGGTCATTGTGAAAAAATGCAGTGCGTTCAGTTTCATTCTATGAGTTCCACAGCTTGACTAAACGTAGTAATTTTGCCTTACGCAACTTGTTCGTTCTTTCCTCTGGACAACTATAATTATGTGCATGCATTAACCCTCTCTCTCTCTCTCTCTCTCTCTCTCTCTCTCTCTCTCTCTCTCTCTCTCTCTCTCTCTCTCTCTCTCTCTCTCTTTCTCTCTCTCTCTTTCTCTCTCTCTCTCTCTCTCTCTCTCTCTCTCTCTCTCTCTCTCTCTCTCTCTCTCTCTCTCTCTCTCTCTTCGCCGTTGAATCCTTGTTGATGGTCTGTTTCCCTTCGGTGTGTTCCTGTTCCTCTTTTGTCCACGCCTGGTGCTGAGGCCACTGGCACTATGGATGTCTATATACCTGTTCTTCTTTCAACCTCAAAGTCCGTTTAACTGGCATGTTTGTGCGTGACTGGTACGAGTGTAATTTGAGCGTACTGTGAAAGAACAAATTGTCGGTGCAGGAAATAATTTGTTAAACTTGTTATAACACTTGTTCTTCTCTGCCACCCTCACGCCAGTAATTGGATTACTTTAAGACGAAAGCAGAAAGCAGAACAATGGTGACTGTACGTGAGTTTGTTATTCGTTTCGTCTTCGTCAAACACGTGGATAGAGTATTTTTTGGTCTTTTTATTACTTTTGGACTTGTTTCCAGAACAAACACACACACACACACACAAACTACATCAAGGATCACATTTCCGTCGGATACCAAATTGTAACCTACGTCGTCAATGACTGATATATCCCATTCCTCCTGAAACTGTGAGACTACATTATCAGAAACTTTCCCTGTGGAATTAGAGACGACTGACGTGAGTAAATGCGAAGTAGAGTTTCGTACGGTCAATGTTTGTGGAAGCACAGAGAAGTAAAATGGCTTGGTTGAGCGGTGAGAAAAAAAGGATCTTTTTACATTTAGTCAAGTTTTGACTAAGCGTTTTAACATAGACGGGGAATCGAGACGAGGGTGGTGGTGTATGTGTGTGTGTGTGTGTGTATGTGTGTGTGTGTGTGTGTGTGTGTGTAGAGCGATTCAGAGAAAACTACTGGACTGGTATAATATCCCCAGACATATTTTTTCATTTGTTTGGATGAATGTCTTTAATGACGTCATTTCCGGCTTGAAGTGAAAGTTGAGGTAGCACTGTCACGCCCTCGTTTTTCAACCAACTTGTGATTAAAATTTGGGTCAAGCAATCTTTGACTCATTCCGGACTTTGGGATTGCATTTCAGCTCGGAAGCTAAACTTGTCATTAAAAAACGAATTTTCGCTTACAGATTAATAATAATATTGCATTGTATTCCGTATCTTCTCCTGAATTAAAAAATATATGATATGTTATGTTTACTTTAAAAACGCGCTCAGAATTTAAGAAAAAAGGTTGAGCATAAAGTTCGCATGATTCGCGGAGACGAGCTTGACCCGTCTCGGTCTTCGGGTATTGCTAGCCGAGACTATCTGAATGTTATCTCGCCGATGACTAGTTTTTTTTGGTGTGTGACTTGATCCTATAGTTTGATGCCTACAGATTTACTAAATGTTTTTATATCGCTTCACGCGACTTGTTTTTTGTTACCAAGCGCTTCTTCTGCAAGTTGATACTGCGTGTTGGTGCATTTTACTGATTATCCCAAAAAACGGGAAGGGCAATTGATGTTGAACGTTATGGAATTGGAACTCCGTACGCCCACGAAATGAAAACAAGACTCGTGCGCGCCGCGTCAGTACACGCACGCACGCACGCACGCACGCACACACACTCGCACGCACGTCCGAATGCACGTGGCTCACAAAGGTGAAAAGGAAGAAGACGATTCTTCTTCTTCTTCTTCTTCTTCTTCTTCTTCTTCTTCTTCTTCCCAATAAGACGATTCAAAGCGGGGGGATTAGAATGGCTATTATAAGATTTGTTGTTCATCATTTTTTTCTTCTAAAAACTATATTGCATTCGATTTGACTAGATTAGTTTCCGGCTCTTGTTGGTCTATCTATTTCTCAGTGAGTTTGTAAGTCGGTTGTTCCTGAACTGAACAGAACAGAATCTTATTTTACAAGGATACAGATTTAAGGCTAGGCCTGTTCATACAATATGTCCTTGGGACGCAAAAACACACAGTAAAGCAAATTTAACAAGAGGCGAAGCCTTCAAGGCTCCCGTAAGAAATCAACAAACAGTAACACAAACTCATCCGTCACACACACACACACACACACACACACACACACACACACACACACACACACACACACACACACACACACACACACACACACACACACACACACACACACACACTCACAGTTAAAACTAACGCATCATATCAACTCCATGTATAATTTTCAAAAGAAGGCAAACAGATAAAATGACTGTGTAATTGTTGTTGGTGCAGTTGTCCTTGAATGAGATCTTGTGCAATCCTCACACACACACACAGGCACTGTGTTCATTTGCAAATCTACCATCAGCTTATCTGTCTTTTGCACTGCAGACACTAAGCAATAGGTACCTGCCATGTGGCCACTTTTTCCACTGCTGTCCTCAGTCCCATACTTTTCATCAAGACTTGTCACCATGCCGAGTGGATCAAAATTCGGAAGTCTTCATGTGGCTGAGGCATATCTGACATAGCGTCGATCTTGTAGGTTAACCTCCTTTCTGAAACAAATGGCAAAGTGCGATTAGTTATGATGACCACAACCTACACAAATATAAACAGTGTTTTGAAACAGAATAGTCAGGTTTATACAAGCCACTTTACCTATGCAGCATGGTAACCCTATCAATCAATCAATCAATATGAGGCTTATATCGCGCGTATTCCGTGGGTACAGTTCTAAGCGCAGGGATTTATTATTTTTATTTTTTCACTTTTATGCAATTTATATCGCGCACATATTCAAGGCGCAGGGATTTATTTATGCCGTGTGAGATGGAATTTTTGTACACAATACATCACGCATTCTCGGCCAGCAGATCGCAGCTATTTCGGCGCATATCCTACTTTTCGCGGCCTATTATTCCAAGTCACACGGGTATTTTGGTGGACATTTTTATCTATGCCTATACAATTTTGCCAGGAAAGACCCTTTTGTCAATCGTGGGATCTTTAACGTGTACACCCCAATGTAGTGTACAAGAAGGGACCTCGGTTTTTCGTCTCATCCGAAAGACTAGCACTTGAACCCACCACCTAGGTTAGGAAAGGGGGGAGAAAATTGTTAACGCCCTGACCCAGGGTCGAACTCGCAACCTCTCGCTTCCGAGCTCAAGTGCGTTACCAGGGCCGGATCTGGGGGGGGGGGGGGGGGGGGGGGGGGGGGTCCTGGGTTCCGGAACCCCCCCCCCCCCCCCCCCCCCTGGCCATCCAATGTACCTCTCAGAGAGAGAAAAAAAGTGGACTTTTTAAGCTCTTCCCCCAACTCCCTGAGTTTATTTGGTCTTCTAAAACTATTTTAAATTATGAACAACATCAAGTCGACAACGGCCTGCCCTCCCTGTTATAAGTCCATCATCATAGTAATATTCAAAGTGAAGAGTCCTGTCAGACTTATTTACTAGGCATATATGTCTTTGGGATTATTCCACTGAACCACTATGGTAAATGAATATATGAAGTATTTTGTTACTGTTGAAAATGTGTAATTTTGATTCCCAGTTGCAAGGAAAGACCAAAAAATGACCTCACAAATGCAAAATTTTCTCGGCTTACGGGAGGCTTTGCCCCCCAGACATTTACAAACAAATGCCACAGCAAGCTTTCTTTGGACGACTGTCGTCTCAAAACTCACATTCTACCTTCTGTCCGAAAGAATCTAATCTTACGTTGTGCTGCCTTGAAAGAAAATGCCAACAAAGACAAGAAAGCTGTTGCAAGGTAAGCTTACCAAACGTTACATAGCGAATCATGATAGTGCGTAAACAGCAAACAGTACAATCAAAGAGAGAATCGAGTCTGGAATGAAACGCGATACAGATCTAGCATTCAAAAACTGTCTTTCAAGTTCAAGGAAGTTGTTGCAAGGTAAGACTTACTAAATTGTACAGACAAAACCATGACAGTGCATGTTTTGAATCTGAGGAAAAAATCGTGATCATTTTGACTTTGAGAACAGATTCATTCCGTTTCCTTATATCTGCATGTTCAAGTAAATGATGGACAGTTTTTTTCGGGCAGAGTAAACTTAACTTGAGACTCTACTGCAAGTCTTGAAATTCACATAAATCGAACCACGAACAATTAAAGACATCCAAACATTACAGGCACTTTAGATCAACTCATTTCACTAGAGGTGACTGCCTAGCACTGTGTTTGACATCCGTGTCTGCTGAAATAAAAAGAAATTAAAACAAAACGGATTAACAGTAGGTGACACGTTATCAGAGTGGGAGACACTAGATCTGTCTCTGTACTTACCGGGATACGGCTGCCAGATCGACACTGCGCTTTCGACAGCTCTTCCTCGCGTGGACATTTGGAAAAACGCTGTGCAGATCAAATTGTAGGTAATCTCCCTTTGGTATCTTCTTTATTTACTTTTCTGGAGCTTAGAAACCGAACAACATGAAATCGTCTTCCCCGAATCGGCGAATGCAGAAGTGAGAACTGGAGAAGTGAATCTATACCACAATCCTTCGCGCGACCCCTGACCTGGTCTTGACACCTGACCTGGTCTACATACTACACACGACAGAAACCAGTCAACTGCTTGTACCCCTTCAAAACCCCCCACCACCCGTTTTCTTTGGATACACGCTTTAACTACACACATGCCGACACAATGTTGATCATTGCTTCAATATTTTGAAGATGGTGCTTGAAAAATAACCAGGTTAAATGAGTATTTCGATGTTTAGTCAAATGTTAAAGTTTCTACCACAGACATACACACGCACACACGCACACACGCACACACGCACAGACAGACAAAGTTACGATCGCATAGGCTACACTTACGTGAGCCAAAAACACAAAATGGGGGGGGGGGGGGATACAGGATGTGAGAGAGAGAGAGGAAGAAAAGGAAAGAGACAGACAAACAGATAGACAGACTGAGAGAGACAGACAGACAGACAGACAGACAGACAGACAGACAGACAGACAGACAGACAGACAGACAGACAGACAGACAG
>NC_090248.1:42112369-42119869 GCF_037325665.1 Littorina saxatilis
AGACAGAGAGAAGAAGACTTTAACTTGTAAGCCAATTGGCCTTTTGGTTTTTGGCTCACGTAAGTGTAGCCTATGCGATGGTAAACTCTGTCTGTCTGTGCGTGCGTGCGTGCGTGCGTATGTATGTATGTGTGTATGTCTGTGGTAGAAACTTTAACATTTTTGGCTAAACACCGAAATACTAATTTCACGTGGTTAATTTTCAAGCACCATCTTCAAATTATTGAAGCAATGATCAACATTGTGTCGGCATGTGTGTAGTTAAAGCGTGTATCCAAAGAAAACGGGTGGTGGGGGGTTTTGAAGGGGTACAAGCAGTTGACTGGTTTGTGTCGTGTTTGGCATGCAGACGGCAGGTCTGGTGTCAAGATCAGGTCAGGGGTCGCGCGAAGGATTGTGGTCCAGTTCTCACCTCGCCGATTCGCCGGGGAAGACGATTTCATGTTGTTCGGTTTCTAAGCTCCAGAAAAGTAAATAAAGAAGATACCAAATGGAGATTTCCTACAATTTGATCTGCACAGCGTGTTTCCAATGTCCACGCGAGGAAGAGCTGTCGAAAGCGCGGCAGTCAGTGTCGATCTTGCAGCCGTATCCCGGTAAGTTCAGAGACAGATCTAGTGTCTCCCACTCTCATAACGTGTCACCTACTGTTAATCCGTTTTGTTTTAATTTCTTTTTATTTCAGCAGACACGGATGTCAAACACAGTGCTAGGCAGTCACATCTAGTGAAATCAGTTGATCTAAAGTGCCTGTAATGTTTGGATGTCTTTGCTCGTGGTTCGATTTATGTGAATTTCAAGACTTGCAGTAGAGTCTCAAGTTAAGTTTACTCTGCCCGAAAAAAACTGTCCACCATTTACTTGAACATGCAGATATAAGGAAACAGAATGAATCTGTTCTCAAAGTCAAAATGATCACGATTTTTTCCTCAGATTCAAAACATGCACTGTCATGGTTTTGTCTGTACAATTTAGTAAGTCTTAAGTACTTTGCAACAACTTCCTTGAACGTGAAAGACAGTTTTTGAATGCTAGATCTGTATCGCGTTTCATTCCAGACTCGATCCTCTCTTTGATTGTAGATCTACTGTTTGCTGTTTACGCACTATCATATGATTCGCTATGTAACGTTTGGTAAGCTTACCTTGCAACAGCTTTCTTGTCTTTGTTGGCATTTCTGGCTGTGTTGACCGTCAGAATTATTTTAAGAACCGGGCTGCTGCAGTCGACATGTTTCGCATATTGTAGGGTCACCATGCTGCATAGGTAAAGTGGCTTGTATAACCTGACTATTCTGTTTCAAAACACTGTTTATATTTGTGTAGGTTGTAGTCATCATAACTAATCGCATTTTGCCATTTGTTTCAGAAAGGAGGTTAACCTACAACAAGATCGACGCTATGATATATGCCTCAGCCACATGAAGACTTCCGAATTTAGATCTACTCGGCATGGTGACAAGTCTTGATGAAAAGTATAGGACTGAGGACAGCAGTGGAAAAAGTGCCCACATGGCAGGTACCTAACCTATTACCCTAGTCATTTTATCTGTTTGCCTTCTTTTGAAAATTATACATGGAGTTGATATGATGCGTTAGTTTTAACTGTGTGTGTGTGTGCGCGTGTGTGTGTGTGTGTGTGTGTGTGTGTGTGTGTGTGTGTGTGTTACGGAGTGAGTGAGTTTGTGTTATGTTACTGTTTGTTGATTTCTTACGGGAGCCTTGAAGGCTTCGCCTCTTGTTGATGGAGTATTCATGTTGTTCACACCCTAATGAGCTTGGTCATTAAAAATCTAAACATTGTCATCAAAATTATGTTGTATAAAACGATCCAAAAAAACAATTTCATCTTATTCTTCATTATTTTCTGTTTACACAGAGAGAGTGAGAGAGAAAGGGAGAGAGATAGCGGGAGAGAGATCAGATAGAGGGCAAGAGTTACAGGTAGAAAGAGAAAGAGGACGAAATATAGAGGGAGAGATAGAGAGAGATAGACAGACACACACACACACAGACACACACACAGACACACACACAGACAAACAAAGATTGACGGATTGATTGGCTTTCTGCCTGATCATTAACTTGACTTATCAATCAATCAACTTATATTTGGGATGATTAACAAAATGTAGGACGGACGCTTCTTTTGAAGTATAATGCGGAACAGTTTCAGACCGCGATCCCTTTCCTTCTTACATTGTTCGTTTCTTTTGTATAATTTATTTTATTTTCCTTTTTCTCGTTTTTATATTTAGTCAAGTTTTGACTAAATATTTTAACATCGAGGGGGAACCGAAACGAGGGTCGTGGTGTATGTGCGTGTGTCTGTGTGTCTGTGTGTGTGTGTGTGTGTGTGTGTGTGTGTGTGTGTGTAGAGCGATTCAGACTAAACTACTGGACCGATCTTTATGAAATTTGACATGAGAGTTCCTGGGTATGAAATCCCCGAACGTTTTTTTCATTTTTTTGATAAATGTCTTTGATGACGTCATATCCGGCTTTTCGTGAAAGTTGAGGCGGCACTGTCACGCCCTCATTTTTCAACCAAATTGGTTGAAATTTTGGTCAAGTAATCTTCGACGAAGCCCGGACTTCGGTATTGCATTTCAGCTTGGTGGCTTTAAAATTAATTAATGACTTTGGTCATTAAAAATCTAAAAATTGTAAAAAAAAATAAAAATTTATAAAACGATCCAAATTTACGTTTATCTTATTCTCCATCATTTGCTGATTCCAAAAACATATAAATATGTTATATTCGGATTAAAAACAAACTCTGAAAATTAAATATATAAAAATTATTATCAAAATTAAATTTTCGAAATCAATTTAAAAACACTTTCATCTTATTTCTTGTCGGTTCCTGATTCCAAAAACATATAGATATGATATGTTTGGATTAAAAACACGCTCAGAAAGTTAAAACAAAGAGAGGTACAGAAAAGCGTGCTATCCTTCTTAGCGCAACTACTACCCCGCTCTTCTTGTCAATTTCACTGCCTTTGCCATGAGCGGTGAACTGACGATGCTACGAGTATACGGTCTTGCTGAAAAATGGCAGCTACTTGACTAAATATTGTATTTTCGCCTTACGCGACTTGTTTTTATATTTAGTCAAGTTTTGACTAAATATTTTAACATCGAGGGGGAATCGAAACGAGGGTCGTGGTGTATGTGCGTGCGTGCGTGCGTGCGTGTGTGTGTGTGTGTGTGTGTGTGTAGAGCGATTCAGACTAAACTACTGGACCGATCTTTATGAAATTTGACATGAGAGTTCCTGGGTATGAAATCCCCGAACGTTTTTTTCATTTTTTTGATAAATGTCTTTGATGACGTCATATCCGGCTTTTCGTGAAAGTTGAGGCGGCACTGTCACGCCCTCATTTTTCAACCAAATTGGTTGAAATTTTGGTCAAGTAATCTTCGACGAAGCCCGGGGTTCGGTATTGCATTTCAGCTTGGTGGCTTAAAAATTAATTAATGACTTTGGTCATTAAAAATCTGAAAATTGTAAAAAAAAAAAAAAATTTATAAAACGATCCAAATTTACGTTTATCTTATTCTCCATCATTTGCTGATTCCAAAAACATATAAATATGTTATATTCGGATTAAAAACAAGCTCTGAAAATTAAATATATTAAAATTATTATCAAAATTAAATTGTCTAAATCAATTTAAAAACACTTTCATCTTATTCCTTGTCGGTTCCTGATTCCAAAAACATATAGATATGATATGTTTGGATTAAAAACACGCTCAGAAAGTTAAAACAAAGAGAGGTACAGAAAAGCGTGCTATCCTTCTTAGCGCAACTACTACCCCGCTCTTCTTGTCAATTTCACTGCCTTTGCCATGAGCGGTGGCCTGACGATGCTACGAGTAAAATGGCATTGCGTTCAGTTTCATTCTGTGAGTTCGACAGCTACTTGACTCAATATTGTATTTTCACCTTTCGCGACTTGTTTCTTTCTTGCGATAAATGTCTTTCATGACGTCATATCCGGCTTTTTGTAAAAGTTGAGGCGGCACTGTCACACTCTCATTTTTTAATCAAATTGATTGAAATTTTGGCCAAGCAATCTTCGACGAAGGCCGGACTTCGGTATTGCATTTCAGCTTGGTGGCTTAAAGATTAATTAATGACTTTGGTCATTAAAAATCTGAAAATTGTAAAAAAAATAAATTATAAAACGATCCAAATTTACGTTCATCTTATTCTTCATCATTTTCTGATTCCAAAAACATATAAATATGTTATATTTGGATTAAAAACAAGCTCTGAAAATTAAACAAAAATAAAAATTATGATCAAAATTAAATTTTCGAAATCAATTTAAAAACACTTTCATCTTATTCCTTGTCGGTTCCTGATTCCAAAAACATATAGATATGATATGTTTGGATTAAAAACACGCTCAGTAAGTTAAAACGAAGAGAGGTACAGTAAAGCGTGCTATGAAGCACAGCGCAACCGCTACCGCACCAAACAGGCTCGTCACTTTCACTGCCTTTTGCACTAGCGGCGGACTACGTTCAATTTCATTCTGTGAGTTCCACAGCTTGACTAAATGTAGTAATTTCGCCTTACGCGACTTGTTTTCTTTCTTTCTTTCTTTCTTTCTTTTTTACCTTCTTACTTTCCTTCTTTTTGTCTTTCTTCCTTTCTTTCTTTATTTCTTTGAAACGCTCACAGGTGGATACGCATTCTGGCCTCGACTAGTTTGAATGCATATATTTGCTGTGCAGTACAATTTGCCACATTTGTTTGTTTGTTTGCTTAACGCCCAGCCGACCACGAAGGGCCATAGCAGGGCGGTGCTGCTTTGACCAACGACATCTTTAGATG
The DNA here is from genome assembly GCF_037325665.1 of Littorina saxatilis. Lineage (NCBI taxonomy): Eukaryota > Metazoa > Mollusca > Gastropoda > Littorinimorpha > Littorinidae > Littorina > Littorina saxatilis. Next base: position 42,117,220 of record NC_090248.1, read on the forward strand.
TCGTTGGTTTTGACATATAACGTGCGCCACACACAAGACAGAAGTCGCAGCACAGGCTTCATGTCTCACCCAGTCACATTATTCTGACACCGGTCCTAGCACTAACCCCATAATGCCAGACGCCAGGCGGAGCAGCCACTAGATATAGATTGCCAATTTTAAAGTCTTAGGTATGACCCGGCCGGGGTTCGAACCCACGACCTCGCGATCACGGGGCGGACGCCTTACCACTAGGCCAATCGTGCCGGTACAATTTGCCACAGTCGGTCGTCGTGTTTGGTGTCGGTCAACTGGCAGTTAGTCTCTAACCAATACAGCTAAGCAATCAGTAAGTTTCAAGTTCCAGATTAAAGAAGTCATGTCTCCGTCTTTTTGTTTACTAGGTATAGTCTTTGGCATGTGACCTACTTAGCGCGGGACAGGAAATGACGTCACGTGTTGCCTTTAGCTTGGATAATGGATATATGTTGTCAAAACACGGCGGCAGCTTTCGGCGGAAACAGCAAAAACCGTGTACTTTTCGGACACTGCCCAATATGTGCATGTACACACCATGGTTGAAGTGTCTGTGTTTGCTTTTACATTTCTAGAGTTATTGCCATTCACAAAACCAGCAGGCCCATAGGGTTAATTGTACAGGATTGACCTTTTGTCGGTTGTGTGTCTGGGAATAGCCATACTTTTTGACCATTCACCAGATGACGAGCCATTCACTAAGTATATATTTATTTGATGTGGTGTAGTTTGTATTGGTATGGACAATACTGCAAATGAAATCGTATGCATCTGCATGAACATAAATCGACCCTGTATGCGATTTCGGATACGATTATTTCAAACATCAATCTATGTAAAAGATCAGAAACAAAAAGACTGCTACACTGTTAACTGGAAGTGTTCAACATTTAAACACGCTTTGCGTAACCAGTTGTGAACACTGTATAACGTACTATAATGATTCTATCACAAAAAGTAGCACACCTGGTAAACACTTAATAGTGTAAACCATGTGTGCTACTTTGTCCAGAAGGATTATAAGCTTATAGTACTTCACACAGTCTTCACAGAATGTTGAATTCACAAAGAACAAAAAATATAATTTTGAAGAGTTATGAGCTGCCAAATACGTAGTACATAAAGTTATGACACTTTTTCTGTTGAAACAAAAAGGGTGATTTATACGAGTTTGAGACTGAGGGTGAGAAGATATTATATTTAAAATTATTAAACATCCTTTGAAAGAACGAGAGGTTTGAGTTGAAAGTGTTGCAGAAAGAATAAAAATCGTAGCACGTATTGCGAAACAACCGCTGCGTTGACAAAAAGATCTGGTGAAAAGAGTTACTTATAAGAGCAGACGTGATTACCAAAAATATGAAACATCCTTTGCAATGACAAAAATATGTTAAAAGTTATGAGAGATTGCAGAAGATGTACTAATCGAAATCACCAAAAAAAAATTTTAAAAATCCTTTGCAAGGACAAAAGGGAATTGTTTTAAAAATTTCAAGAAATATCATTAGTGTTGCCACATCCTTTGCAATGACAAAAGAAATATCTTTAACTAAGAGCTAGGAAGCAGCGGATGTAGCAGTGAAAATAAAAAAAGGGTTTTTTGCACTGACACTGGGGATTTGTTTTAAGTTCAAGAAGAGGAAGAGGAAAATGTCGTGATGGAAATTGTGAAACATTTGTTTTCAATTTCACCAACAAAACATTATTTTTAGACTTGTACGCGGACGGTGTATGTTGTAATATAAATTGTAAAACAACTTTTACGATGACAAAAAGAGAGGAAGATCCAGTCATATGAATTATCAAACACCCTTTTCAATGATAAAGAAGAAGATACTTTTGAAGTAATATACGAAAGGGAAGAAGACACAGTAATAGAAGTTATAGGAACCATCTTTTGCAGGAATGAGAAAACTGGTAGCACATAATTATTGTGAAACAATCTTTGCGTTGACAAAAGGGATGATGTAAAACAAATTTTAAAAAAAAGTTACGTATAAGAAGACTTAGCAGGTGGGATAGCCAAACATATGAAACATCCTTTGCAAAGACAAAAGAAATGATTTGAAAAGTTGCAAAAGAGATAATTTTGAAGTATTATAAGAAAGAGAAGACGCAGTACTAGAAGTTATGAACTATCTTTTGCGATGACAAAATGACAGCAAGATGCAGTAATAACAAGAAGCGAAAGATTAAATAATAGCATGTTATTACGAAACTTCCTGTGCAAAAATTAAAAGAATAATCATAAAAGGTGCATACGTTCGAAACATTTGAATAGGCTTAGAATACATTTACTTCAGGTAGTAAGTCACTACAGCGTGCAGTAAGATGCTGCCAAGAAAACGCACGAATGACATAATTATGTGGAGATTTTTTTCCGGTTTTGTTCCTAAACAAATTTGCAAGTGCACTGCAGTCAAAAGACGAAGAAGATAAAAAGCAGATCAAAACAAAAAATACGGAACACAAAAGCGATAAAAAAAGCCACAAAAAAGGCATTGATGAACCGAATAAAAGATACATTAAGTGTAAACTATATAATACCTTTGTTTCATGTCGCTCCCTGCTCACTCCCTCCTTTGTTGCGATATGTGTGTCGCATCTGTTTTCCTGATTTGTATTGTGTAATTCA
>NC_090248.1:42122369-42132369 GCF_037325665.1 Littorina saxatilis
TGGGGAATGCTGGGCTTTGGAAATGCCTTAGGAATATGTTGGTGATAATAGTGCGGCCTTCTTGGATGAAGGCTGGAGTCTACGCTTAATAAAAGTGATAAGTATTTTTGTTAAAGTGATTTTATTCTGTAAGATCAAGGAGTGGTGATTAGACCAGAAATAACAAACAAAACGGGGCTTAACGACTGAACATTATTAATGGGTTAAACTTTGCCTTTAGTACACAACTAAAGAAATTCTACGAATCTACTGTGGATATGTACAGAAACCAATAGTTTAATGATCACACCCCGAAGAACGCTAATACAAGAACAAAATAGATTACCTAACACATTTTCTTTACAGGTAAATTGGAGAGAGAGAACAAAACCGACAAGTTTGATCGTGGGAATGGGGGATGTTGACATTCTTTCTTTCTTTATTTGGTGTTTTACGTCGTTTTCAACCACGAAGGTTATATCTTTCTTTCTTTATTTGGTGTTTAACGTCGTTTTCAACCACGAAGGTTATATCGCGACGGGGGAAGGTGGAGATGGGATAGAGCCACTTGTCAATTGTTTCTTGTTCACAAAAGCACTAATCAAAAATTTGCTCCAGGGGCTTGCAACGTAGTACAATATATTACCTTACTGGGAGAATGCAAGTTTCCAGTACAAAAGACTTAACATTTCTTACATACTGCTTGACTAAAATCTTTACAAAAATTGACTATATTCTATACAAGAAACACTTAACAAGGGTAAAGGGAGAAACAGAATCCGTTAGTCGCCTCTTACGACATGCTGGGGAGCATCGGGTAAATTCTTTCTCGTCCCAACCAATATGGGACTCCCCCTAACCCGCGGGGGGTGGGGATGTTGACATAGCACAGAATGTCCAAATAAGAAAAATTATACGAAAAGGCGAAAGGTAACGGTGATGTAGAGCATGCAGCACGGATCATGTGTGGGGCGTGATATTATTGTATCCCATGATCCATTTATTCGATGACTTAATTTGCTTAAAAATGAAAAACAAAAATGTCAAATCCGGTAGCTGAAGTACATGAAAGCGCTGCTTTTTTTTCTCCTTTTTTTCTGGGGGGGGGGGGGGGGGGAGGGGAGGGGGGCAACGTAGCGTATTACTCTAGAAACATAGCCTCGGAATCACCAATTTCACCGTATTTCCACAGAACGTTTGAATAATGTTCGTGGCGATCTGCAAAACAATAAAAGAATTCAGCAACACATGCGCTTCCTCGCCTTCTTAATATTTATCAACAAGACATCGATTCATTATTATTGTTTTCTCCATAATCGAATTGTCAACTATTTTAAGGCTGGAGTCTGCCCCTTGTAAACGTGATAAACTTTTGCTTAAAGTGAACTTTTCTGTAAGCTCAAGGTGTGATGAGGCCAGAAATAACAAAATAAATTTTCTATATGAACTAACGACGGAAACTTGAGTATGGGGTATCAGACCTTCCGTCAAAACCACTACTGATAAATAGTCTAAGATTCTATTGTGGATATTATGAAAACAAATAAACAATCAAATGCATTACTCACAAAAGAACAATATTGAGAACAAAACACACCACATTTTCTTGTAAATTGAATGTTTAAAAACCCGACAACCTTGTACCAACTTTTGATACTAAATTTTAAGCATGAAACAAAATCAAACATGAAACTAAACGGGTAACTGAAGGATTTTCTGTCACTGGTTATTTTTGTTGGTTTTCTTTGTTTGTTGGGTTGTTTGTTTTTTGATGCCATTTTCCTTTGTTTACGCGAACGAGAAGGCTTAACACCGCCATGCCTCGTAAAGTTTGAAAGTGTGTACAATGCACGTGATTATGCTCACACAATCGCCCACCTTATCTAAATAACGTACAAACTGCAAGTCATACAAGAGGCGAAGCCATCAAGGCTCACGTAAGAAATCGACAAACAGTAACACAAACTCAATCACTCCGTCACACACATACACACATACACACACACACACACACACACACACACACACACACACACACACACACACACACACACACACACACACACACACACACACACACACAGAGAAAGAGCATAGGTGAAACTGTGCAAGAAAGCGAGACACTAGATCTAGATCTGTCTGTCTGCATGTAGCCTACTTACAAGGACACGACTGCCAACTAGTCTCGGCGCGCTCAAAATAATAATGACCGAGACTGTCAGTACTTCCTTCGCGTGACGTCTAACCCTCTTACGTCATAATGTGACGTCAATGTAATGTGACGTCTTCAAATGTTAGAGTTTCTACCACAGACATACACACGCACAGACGCACGCACGCACGCACGCACAGACAGACAAAGTTACGATCGCATAGGCTACACTTACGTGAGCCAAAAATGGATCATTTACTATGTAGATTGCTTTGCGTCATTCGGATTTCCAACACCCCGCACTTATTGGCTACTTCCAACGGTCTTCCGGGAGCTTAAACAAAATCCGGAAAAACGTTACGTGTACAGTAGAATTAATACAATGTATGTAATTTTGGTGACCTGGTGACTTAACTGCATAGTCATCTGTAACCGTACGTCAGTAAAACACAACAAGTCGCGTAAGGCGAAATTACTACATTTAGTCAAGCTGTCGAACTCACGGAATGAAACTGAACGCACTGTATTTTTTCACCAAGACAGTACAGCTTCGTCAATCCCCGCGAGAAGGAAATCGCTCACCTCCCACGTGCAAAACGCAGTGAAACTAACACGCCAGAATAGCGCGGCAGCGTATTGTACTAAGCAGGAAAGCGCGCTTTTCTGTATACTTGTTAACTTTCTGAGCTTGTTTTGAATACAACCTATCATATCTATATGTTTTTGGAATAAAAAAATGATAAGGAATAAGATGAAATCATTTTTGGATCTATTTCTTACATTTTAATCGTAAGACTAATTAATATATTTTCGTTAATTGTGATCACATTTTAAGAGTAAACATGACATAATTATGTATTTGTTTTTTTTTCCCCGGAGAAGATTAACACCCTTTAAATAAACCGCGCGCAAACTGTGACGGCGAGGAGTCAAATTTGTTCCCTCCTTGAAAATCGTACCCTCACTTGTACACTGCATTTCCATTTGTCTCATTCCGTTAGAAATGCAGTTTTGTGTTCAAAAACTGAACTGAAAAGTAAAATTTTTTTTTTAAAGTTAGGTCTTATTTTTGAAATTAGGAGAAAATGTTAGTTTTTTTTCTCTTTCTCTGTGACGTGTAGAGTTGTGTTCAAATGCTGAACTGAAAAGTGGGAAGAAATTGTTAATGTTCGCTCATCTTATTTTATAAATTAGGAAAACGTGTGGTTGATATTTTCTTTCTCTATCTCTGTGACGTGTAGAGTTGTGTGCAAATGCTGAACTGAAAAGTGGGAAGACATTTTAATGTTCGCTCATCTTATTTTATAAATCAGGAAAACGTGTGGTTGATATTTTTGTGTGTGTGTCCCTGTGACGTGTAGAGTTGTGTTCAAATGCTGAACTGAAAAGTGGGAAGAAATTGTTAATGTTCGCTCATCTTATTTTATAAATCAGGAAAACGTGTGGTTGATATATTATTTGTGTGTTGTTTCTTCCTCTTTGCCACGTATTTTTTTCTGTTGTGTTCTCTGTTGCTAGTATGACACCCACATGGCGCGCGTGTTTTCCCGAGTTTGTAAGGGGCTCCGCTCACATATGTAACTTCAGCAGGACCGACGACGCACTGCAGCTTACCCCAGCCTGCTACTATGGAAAGCCGTTTGGCTCATAACCATTACACGCGTAATAAAAAATAAATACACGCGTAATAAATGATTAATACGCGTGTAATAAATGATTAATGCGCGTGTAATAATCATTTTTTACGCGTGTAAGAAATGATTAAATACGCGTGTAATAACTATTTTATGCGCGTGTAAGAAATGATTAAATACGCGTGTAATAAATATTTCATGCACGTGTAAGAAATGATTAAATACACATGCAGGAAATAGTTTATACGCGTGTAAGAAATGATTAAATGCACGTGGAATAAAAATGTCATACACGTGTACGAAATGATTAAATACACGCGTAATAAATATTTCATGCGCGTGTAAGAAATATTTAATACACGCGTAATAAATATTTTATGCGCGTGTAAGAAATAATTAATACACGCGTAATAATCATTTCATGCGCGTGTAAAAAATATTTAATACACGCGTAATAAATATTTCATGCGCGTGTAAGAAATAATTAATACACGCGTAATAATCATTTCTTACACGCGTATGAAATAGTTATTACACGTGTATTTAATCATTATGCTATTCCATAGCATAAGAAAAAAGATAAATTACACGCGCATTAATCATTTATTACACGCGTATTAATCATTTATTACGCGTGTATTTATTTTTTATTACGCGTGTAATGGTTATGAGCCAAACGGCTTTCCATATGCTACTGGTTGGTCCGGTGTCAGAACAATGCGACTGGGTGAGACATGAAGCCTGTGCTGCGACTTCTGTCTTGTGTGTGGCGCACGTTAAATGTCAAAGCAGCACCGCCCTGATATCACCCTTCGTGGTGGAATGGGCGTTAAGCAAATAAACAAACAAACAAACCCCAGCCCCGCTACACGTTGCATTAAAGGACAACAGGCCAAGTACTCGTCATAATCCCTATCGCGGCCTAAATAACAGGCCGTGCATCGTCTGTGTCGCTGAAACTGCGCAGGCGCAATCAGTGGCACCGACGACGCACTGCAGATTATCCCAGCCCGCTACACGTTGCGTAAAAACAAAACAGGCCAAGGACTCGTCATAATCCCTATCGCAGCATCAGTAATATGCAGTGCGTCGTCTGTGCCGCTGAGTCTGTGCACGTATATTCTGCCCATAACGTGTTCGTTTCTGTTTACAAAACTTGTTTGCCGGTTGAGAGAAACAAGGAAGTAGCAGATGTTGTGTGGGTACATGCGAACTTACGAAGGATGTACTCTTATTCAACATTATGTACCGTAGGATTTATACAGTTGAACAAGGCGGACATGGGGTGAAAATAGAGCTACAGACAAACCTATACAGCATCATGGGTACACGTGTACCCGTCAGAGACTTGTTGTGCGTCGGCGTGATAGTGACCGGACACGAACAATGTTTAGGAACAACAACAGGCTATAAGCTTTCCGTTTGTATTGTGTTTTTGTTGTTGTTGTTGTGTTTTGCTGTTGTCAACCTCGATAGCAAAATTATTTTCCGGTAAGTGTCACGATTGTTGACAGTGCAAACATAACGTATTTTATCACTTGCGAAACAAAGGTTGAATTTCCCTCGTATCTGTGTCCAAAAACGAGTTCACTTGTGCATTAAACAAAACGTGTGGGCCATTGTACTTACTACGTCCAAGAAAACTAATTTATCAACTTCAGGAATGACAATATTCCTCGTTTGACAAAGGTTGAATTTCCCGCGTATCTGTGTCCAAAAACGAGTTCACGTGTGCATGAGCAAAACGCGTGGGCCAGTGCACTTCCTACGTCTAAGAATATTAATTTATTATTTCAGGAATTAAACTATTCCTTGTTTGACATTGAATTGAACCATAAATTATAACATCGTCAAAACTGTCGGCGTATCTGAATATTGCCGGTTCACTTGCCTAGTCGTGACTTTAACAGTACATGACAGACGCAAGGATGTAAGGAATATTTTTACTTTTTAAGGAATATAAAAGCCTGACAGTAAAGCTACGGAAACACGAGTCCTAAAACCCTGCCTTTAATTTAAAATAATGTAAACTGTTATGTCTCCGTAATTAATGTACCATAGTAGTTTTGCTGTAGCAAACAAGTAGAACTGATACTTGGACAAATATACATGTATTTTGATTTGTGTGTAATTGTCAGAACTAAACCTAAACCTACAGAACCTATGTGTTAATAGCATTTTCTACGAATAATTAATTATGTTAAATCCAGTTGCATTTTCATTCTGCGAATTCATCATTATTTGTGGGTGTGTATCTCGTTTTGTCTCTTCCGAAGAATAAGATAATGACAGTATTGAAAAAAAAATGGATTTTTTTTTATGCAGCCTTTTTGATCAAGTCGCATAATTATATCTGATCCATCCATTACCCGTACCGTCTTGTGCGAATAGTGTATCTTCCAAAGACTAAGAAAGGGATACTCACACGATTAGCATTAATATAACTTTTGTTTTCAGTTTATTCCATATGTCCTCTGTAATAATTCGTAGCTGAGTTTGACGATTGTCAGTGGGTGTGTTTTATTGTGACGTGGCAACTGTCAAGATCGCAATAACAATCCCACGGGAGTTCTAATGTCACCATCACATGAAGAACAACAAGTCGCGTAAGGCGAAATTACCACATTTAGTCAAGCTGTCGAACTCACGGAATAAAACTGAACGCACTGTATTTTTTTTCACCAAGACAGTACAGCTTCGTCAATCCCCGCGTGAAGGAAATCGCTCACCTTCCACGTGCAAAACGTAGTGATATTGACACGCCAGATTAGCGCGGTAGCGTATTGTGCTAAGCAGGAAAGCGCGCTTTTCTGTATTCTTGTTAACTTTCTGAGCTTGTTTTGAATACAACCTATCATATCTATATGTTTTTGGAATCAGGAAATGATAAAGAATAAGATGAAATCATTTTTGGATCGATTTCTTAAATTTTAATCGTAAGACTAATTAATCTATTTTCGTTAATTGTGATCACATTTTAAGAGTAAACATGACATATGTATCTTTCTTTCTTTATTTGGTGTTTGTCGTTTTCAACCACGAAGGGTTATATCGCGACGGGGAAAGGGGGAAGATGGGATAGAGCCACTTGTCAATTGTTTCTTGTTCACAAAAGCACTAATCAAAAATTTGCTCCAGGGGCTTGCAACGTAGTACAATATATTACCTTACTGGGAGAATGCAAGTTTCCAGTACAAAGGACTTAACATTTCTTACATACTGCTTGACTAAAATCTTTACAAAAATTGACTATATTCTACACAAGAAACATTTAACAATGGTAAAAGGAGAAACAGAATCCGTTAGTCGCCTCTTACGACATGCTGGGGAGCATCGGGTAAATTCTTCCCCCTAACCCGCGGGGGGGTATGACATATACAAGTATATATTTTTAGATTGAGAATGTGATGAAGAATACGATGCAATCAATTTTAAATCTGTTTGCGAAAAATCGATTTTAATGACAACTTTAATGAGCAAACTCATTAATTAAATTTTAAGCCTCCAAGCTGAAATGCAATACCAAAGTCCGGGCTTCGTCGAAGATTACTTGACCAAAATTTCAACCAATTTAATTGAAAAATGAGAGCGTGACAGTGCCGCCTCAACTATCACGAAAAGCCGGATATGACGTCATCAAAGACACTGATCAAAAAAATGAGAAATTTGTTTTGGAGATACCATACTCAGGATCTCTCATGTCAAGTTTCATGAAGATCGGTCCAGTAGTTTTCTCTGAATCGCTCTACACACACACACAGACACACACACATACACCACGACCCTGTCTCGATTCCTCCCTCAACGTTAAAACATTTAGTCAAAACTTGACTAAATGTAAAAACCACGATGATGTGATAGGTATTTATCTCGTTAAAGTTACCTTCGCCGTTGTTAACACTCAAAATATATAAGTGTCTTCCAAGTAGTGCTGTCATCTGAATGGCTTATGTGGTTTTCAAATTAGTTTTGAAATTCAAATGATTACACGTATGCCATATTTTCGTTGACGTTGTATGCTTGGACAAATTCAAAAAGACTACAGCTGCACCCACTTTTAAGTAATCTCCCGCGTTCCTCCCCCCTCTCCCTCTTCCACCCCAACCTCCCCCCTCCCCCTCCCCTCCCCTCCCCCCCCAACCCCCCCCTCCCCCCCCCCCTCCCCCTCCCCCTCCCCCCCCCCCTCCCCCCCCCCCCCCCCCCCCCGCGCATTTTAACTACCTTCCTTTTCAGGTTGTCCGTTCATAAAGTCTGTACGTTGGCCTTTTGTGAAAAGTTCATCGTATTTAAGATATAATTGTTCCCATAATTGTAAAGTTCTTAAAAGTGGAGGGGGTAGAGTGGGGTAGGGGTGGGGGGTTCCACTGTGTAACTTTGAACAGAAACCATTCAGAGCGTTTCAACCGTTCGTGAAAACCCCTTAATGTTGCTTATGGTGTCGCGGTTTTGCTCCTTTAAACGTTGGTTGTTTGGCATCTGCCCAGCCGCGTGTCAAAACATGTGGATACTGCGCTGTGTGTTTGTTTGGACGTGGTCAGATCCTGGTCACTTTCTGTCACTCATGGAGCAGAAACACACACACACACACACACACAGCTGTTGAGGCGAAATAAATTACCGGTGAGAACGTGATGAGATGGTTGAATGGTAGTCCTAGACCAGCCACACAAACAAGCAACCAAGTGACCAAACAAGCAACCAAGCAACCCAGGAAAAAGTGTTTGGCATAGATGAAGGCGGAGTAGGCCATCCACCTCGATCACCGCCTCTCGGCGTAACATGTTCGAACCTGGACCTTCTGTACGAGTGATTCTAACGACAAGCACAACTAAAAAGCAAGCAATCAACATATAATAAACAAGAGGCGAAGCCTTCAAGGCTCCCGTAAGAAATCGACAAACAGTAACACAAGCTAGCTAAAATCACTCCGTCACACGCACATGCACACGCACACACACCACACACACACCACACACTCAGAGTTAAAACTAACGAATCATATTTACTCCATGTATAATTTTTAAAAGAAGTCAAACAGATAAAATGACTGTGTGTTTGTTGTTGGTGTAGTTGTCCCTGAAGGAGATCTTGTGCAATCCTCTCTCTCTCTCTCTCTCTCTCTCTCTCTCTCTCTCTCTCTCTCTCTCTCTCTCTCTCTCTCTCTCTCTCTCTCTCTCTCACACACACACACACACACACACACTCACACTCACTCACACACACACACTCACACACACACACACACACAGACACACACACACTTTTAAACTGCATCAGCATAATTATCATGGCAAAGCTTATCTACAATCATTAACTTTCTCTACAGCTTGCGTATCAAGATAATATATTCTTGGAATTGTCATACGACTAAGATTTTAAGATATGGGCGTCACGATGGTCACACTCAGACAGGTTCACATGAGGTTATTTGCCCTGGTCCTTGCACTCCGAAGTCTCTGATGACATTGTCCTGCTGGCAACCAGCTCCACGTGCTTGGGCATGAACGGTCACCAAGAAGACCATTATATATACTGGCTGTGTGAAAGCTATTAAGGTCAATGACAGAAAAACCGTGTACTTCCTCACTGCAGCCCTGGGAATTTGTTTAATCCTGTCCCACTCAATTATCGGAATGTTCCTGTACACTATGTCTGTGTATCAGAGAGTTGTAATGTTCATTTGTAAGGACGTGCTTTCCTGAAACAAATGAAGAGTTGGATTACAACGCTGCAGTGTTCTCTGCCCTGGAGTGTAGCTTGCCCGTCGTAAATCAGCAGTAGATCTGCGGGTGCTGTGTTCATTTGGAAATCTACCATCAGCTTATCTGTCTTTTGCACTGCAAACACCAAGCAATAGGTACCTGCCATGTGGTCACTTTTTCCACTGCTGTCCTCAGTCATATACTTTTCATCAAGACTTATCACCATGCCGAGTGGATCTAAATTCAGAAGTCGTCATGTGGCTGAGGCATATCTGACATAGCGTCGATCTTGTAGCTTATCCTCCTTTCTGAAACAAAAGGCAAAATACGATTAGTTGTGATGACTACAACCTACACAAATAAAAACAGTGTTTTGATACTAAATAGTCGGGTTATACAAGCTACTTTACCTATGCAGCATGCATGGGAATCCTACATTATGCGAAACATGTCAACTGACTGCAGCAGCCTGGTTCTTAAAATAATTCTGACGGTCAACACAGTCAACACACTATTCACAGTCCATTTTGAGG
>NC_090248.1:42137369-42152369 GCF_037325665.1 Littorina saxatilis
CCAATACAATGAATACATATTACATAAATTAATTAACACTCTTACAGTGCTTATTCACCACCATAATAAAATAATTACTGCTATGCTAAACCATTCTTGACGAAAAATAGTTTACCTGCGCATTGGAGCGACAGAGCCTTCAGTCTTGCCTCTAAGATGTTATACTGACGTCCAAAAGAAACGCGAAAAATATTATTTATTTTACAAATAATTTTTTTCTGGATTAACAAAAGTTGCGTTATTTTTGGCAGCCACTGTATCAAGACCGATGTCTGAAGAAGGTGTATTGTGAATTTTACCGCATCAGCGCACTTGCAATCCACGTAAAGCCCGAGTTAGCTGAGACATTTTTCTTGTGCAGTTCAGCTGCACGTGCAAGAAAAGCACAAAAGCTGATCAGTGAGTGGTGTTCACTGTCACTATAGGATAAAAATGGCACAAAGTTACAGGTTTCATCAGTCCCTCATTCGACGCTATCACCATGCCAAGACTCACTGCTGCTGAACGCGAGAGAGCCATTGGACGTCTGGAGGCTGGGGACACGCCGGAAGCCGTGGCTGCGACTTTCCAATGTCACATATCCACCATTTATCGTCTCCTGCAGCGGTTTGTGATAACTGGCTCTACTGCTGATGCCGAGCGAAGCGGCAGACCCCGAGTGACGACGCCAAAGCAAGATCGGCACATTTTCCGCAGCCATGTTGCACATCCCTTCAGAACAGCTGCAGAAACAGCCAGAACTGTTATAGGGACACACCAGCAGACCTGTTTACCCCCCCCCCCCCCAAATGAAAATCAGGAATGCAGCTGGTACTTTTCCGTAATATGAGGCATCTTTGAGTAATCTTTTTTATCAACCATAAACCAGCTCGAAAACGATTAAACGACACGTTTATTCGCGCGCTACCATGCAAAACAAGTACAAAATTGATAACCATGTTTAAAGGACCAGACCACGCTGTTTTAAAGGTTATTAGAACCACTAACCGATGACTGAAGGTTAGAGAAATGCACCTAAAGATTCCAAAAATGTAAAGAAATTCACCGATTCGTAGCTTTATCATTGTGATTTAATTAAAAACGTTCCGCCAAATTCGTCTGCTAAACGAGACTTCGAAATGGCCGTCAGTAGACGAGAACCGGTAGTGACGTCATTTCGTGTACAGCTTAGGCTCAAGTGGGCGTTTGCCTACATCGAGCATCAACAACACGCCGAAGGAATGCGCACGGCTGCTGATAGCTATGAAGTATAGAAAAAAGGTTCAGGCATCAGTTGTCACCTTTTTCCGATGGGCTTACAACTTCTGCAGCAAGACTGATTAACTGGAAACGGCCAACACGATGTGCTGTGTTTCGCGACACTTTCTTCCAATGTGAACGCAGTTAAGCCGGCAAGAAAACCTGGCACACACAAAACAGCTGTTGCCTGACGCAGTTCCAGTTCCGACAATTGTTGACCACTCACAGGAGGTCAGAAACCGGATACCAATGTCATCAGAACGATCTGCTTTCACTAAACGCAGACGAAAGGAAGTGAGTACATGTATACTGAATGTGTTCTGTAAGGGATAGGGGTTCAGTGTCACTGGGCGTTTTTGTCAGACTGACAGTATTTGTAGTGGAATGGCATCTGTTCCTAATTTTAAGCACATGTGTTAAGATTACAGATTAAAACATATATCTGTTACTACATGTCCGTCCCCATGCACCCACCTTAAAGTTCCCTCTCTCTCTCCCTCTTTTACACTCACCTGGGTAATCGATGAGTCTCAGGTTTAATCAGTGTCCGTCCATATACACATAGACATTCACACAAACACACACACGTTGTTATAGTTGTTATCTTTTAATTCAGTGTTGTATTAAATGGATAACGAAATCGTTAATACAGCAAGCTTGCATGAATAATTTGCTGTTGTCCTTTTTTTCAGATCAGGTTCTGTAATACAGTAATTATAATTAATACAAGTACAAATTCATGTTTGCAGTCATACTCATAGTGTGTGAGTGTGTGTGTGTGTGTGTGTGTGTGTGTGTGTGTGTGTGTGTGTGTGTGTGTGTGTGTGTGTGTGTGTGTGTGTGTGAAAAGCACTTTGATACTTAAAACATCTGTGTTATTTGATTTTATTTCAAAACTGCAGTCAGAATATTAAGCAGACCTATTCCAACAATACATTTTGATCAGCAGTAAATGTAATGTCAAATTATGAACAACAATCATGTGAGCAGATATATCTAACAGAAACAAATAGTCTAGCAAAATAATACAACCAAGTACATGTTCGGACATCATCATCCACATCAAAACATTGATTGTAGGAAGAGCACTCTGTGTTATTACGACTGCTTCAGTCAAACTGCCAGTTCAACTTTATCTCTGTGGGTTTTTTTTTCTCTCAGAGTAACATGGGAAAAAAACCTTTAAAAAACTTGCATGCTACAGAGCTGGATTGTTTCTAGTGATCATGCAGCATGATTTATCCGCATAGAAAACTACTGAAACACCTAAACAGAAATAACAATGTCTGCAGAACAAATCCACTGTTTGATTGCTGTCTGTAGTACTCCTCTTGCTAACAGTGGCATTAAAATAATTAAAACTAAGCTATGCTCTCTTGGGGGGGGGGGGAGTGCTCTAAGTACTTTTTGTGTCTACATAGGCAAAACAAAACTATGCAATGTTTCAGATTTCCTGACCCACCCTATGTTTTTCCTCCTTATCCTGGACTATTTTGGACTCTTACAAAAACTTGTGTACTTCAAAAATGACAAATCTTAATTTTGCAGGCTTACAAGGAAATTGACTCTTCTCTTACAACCAGAATACACCATGATTTCAAGCAAATAAAAAACTACATGCACCTGAGAAAAAAACACTTTAATTCAAGAAGTTAGACCTCCTAACCCCAGCTTTTTCAATTCAATTCAATACGTTGTTGATGTTGATTATGGAGCTTAACGTCCTCCCAGGTAACTAGGGACCTATATTGGGACATGATTTTTTATACAATGTTAAAAGTGTAGGGTGTAATGGGGGGGGGGGGGGGGACTGGAGGGTGACGGGGTGTAGTCGCTAATAAATTTAAAGGTGTGTTTATTATCTAATATACCAGACATTTTGTTTTGGCTGGTGTACAGAATAACATCACATAAAATCGCACTCGCAAAACATACAAAACACATAAAATGTACACATCAGTACACACATAACCCAAACCACACATATCCATACCAGCACCATCACACACATATCCACATACATACTCTAGTTTGTACATTATAAAAATAAATACATTATGATTAATATCATTACTAGTCAACTTAAATTAAGGCTCAAAATAGGTCTTAAGATGGATGTTATTTAGTGTAATGAAGAGATTATAAAAACCAAAAAAAGCTATGAGAAAGAAAAGTATGAAAGAATTATGCCCATTCTCCAGTGAAAGTTCTGCTGATTGTGGTAACTTTTTTTCTGTCTAAAACAGGCATCAGGTTAACTGAACGAGCTGTTTGAGGGGGTGGTGATCCTAACACTGGCCTATGGCAACACTGGCCTATGGCAGCTACAACAAAGCTCTGCATACACAGCAAGACTACAATGCAACAGTGCCCAGACTTTGACTGCTACAGCTAGACCAGTTGGCAAAGCTCAAGTTGTCACCAAGCAGGACGCCCCAACTGGCGACCAACTATATAGACTGAGGCTGCCTATCTCCAAATCTGACAAAGCAAGAATTGTTACGCAAGCTCCACATTTCTGTTTGCAGTTTAAGCCGACCTTAAGTATGCAATGGTTATGCACATCCCCCCCCCCCCCCCACACACACACACACACCCCGCAGTTGAGAGTTGTAATGTACCTTTTATTTATCTTACATACATTTGAAGCCTGTGTAGCTCTGTGACAGAAAGAGGTCTCTGATGGCAGTGACCAGACAGGCAGGAAGAACTTTCCTGTTCTTTCGGAAAGTCAGTGAGTGTGCAACTTGTCAGTATGTTCTGAACACATCAAAACATTTTCTTTAATTTAAGCTACATAATATCATGTGGATGCACTGATTGGGTGTAAATAATAACAGCAATTGGTACAGTCAATTCACTAAATGTGCAACAAAACCCTAATCATCAGACATTTTACAACAGCAAACTTCAACAGTCCTTTTACTTTCCTGAATGTCATTATTATTTATTAAAACATGCATCTAGAGCAACATACATATAAATCTTCTTTTATTAAAGTTCACCTGAAATTCAGGCTGCTTTCCCATGCAAAGTACAAATGCAAGTGTCCATAAACCAGGGTTTAATACATGTAGTATGTGAGTGAGTTCTGATGAAAAAGTGATTGTGTTGTAATATTGGTTATTACTGAGTGTTGATGTTACAATGATTACATTATAAAAACAACAACAACAGAACAATGTGAAGAGCAAACTTCTTCTGTGGGCATGCAAGTGAGTTAATCTTGTGTGTGTGTGAAACTATATTTGACTGAGTGTCACATTTAAATGACAACAGTTTTCTTGATAGCCTTTAAAAACAACAACAAATACATACATTTAAAAATCAAACAAATATAGGCACCTCAAAAAAAAGTTGTATGTACACCTTCGTGGCTGGTGATGCATTCTTGCTCCCCTGCAAGTTTTCATTCTACAATGTACCTCAGGCTAGCTTCCTCTTTCTCTCAAATCTGCCCCTCCCACACAATACAACAGGTACAGTGGCCACTCTGACACCAGTCTCTGAAATAATCAAGAACAGTTAAAACTGCGATGAGCTGTTGTTCTTTTACTCGTGAATGCAATGCATGAACACTTAAACAATATCCCACTTATTCGCGAGTGCGTTGACAAGGCGAGAGTGAAAAAATAGCACAGACTCGAAAGCAGACGATAAGTTCAGCACAGAGAGCGGGCGTGTTTACCTTTGATCGCTGAGACAAACAGAGTCGCAATTTTCATCGTCACTGTCTTTTCACTACTGCTGGAAGTGGTCTCCGCTCCTCATCTTTCATCCTTGATTCGAGGAGAGAAACTGGTAGTTCGAACATGTACGGTTCAATTTCGTCTGCAGTCACGCTTGTTGCCATGTTGGTAAACAGCATCTTCACACTGTGTGACGTCACGGATAATTTATTCATAAGCCAGTCTCGCGAAGATCACGCGGCACAATGGCGGGTCGTTTTGGAGAAGAAATCCGTCGCTTCGGTCACAAAATTCGTCGGATTACGGCCTTACAAGATTCCGAAGTAAACCAAACATTGTTGAAGATGGTAAGAAAGTGGTTTTCTAACTAACTGCAAACATCGGGAAGTGTTCGGTCGCGCAGGAACACGATTCGAAGCGTTTTTGACGCTAAAACAGCATGGTCTGGACCTTTAACAGTATTGTACTACACACACAGAAGCTCGATGACACACACACACAAACACACGACACCTGATATATAATATGCAAGTTAACTAAGACAAGTTTACTTTATCTAAACAAAAAAACACCACAGTATTCAGGGGCGGAGCAAGAGAGCTAGAGGGGGGGGTACAACCTGGGGTCCAGGGGTTGGGGGGGTCTGGCTGAAGAGTTTTAGCTATTTAATTAACAATTTGTAGCTTATCCTTGATTTTAAACATGATAAATTGGTGTCAGCAGCCACTCATTATTTCTTTTAAAGTTAGTATTAAATAATGGCAATTTATCTTCATTGATATCTGCTCCCGACAACAACAACAATTTCACAGACAGAAAATGTCTTTAAAGACAAAACTAAATAGTTTTTTTCCCAGACTGAATTTTTGTTTTGTTTTTTTGCTTTTTTGACAGCAAGGGGAGGGGGGTCCGGAACCCCTGTAACATCCCCCCACCCCCACCCCCTCCGCCCTTGGATTATTTACAGTCACTTGAAGATGCATGTGAACAAAACCACCTTACATTCTGTCACATCAGACATCCTGCATTAAAACCAGTCATAATAACTCACTCCAGAAGCTACCTTTAATTTTAGAGGACCGATTCGTTTATTTCATTTAAACATTTTGTTGAAAGTTTTTCGATTCAAAGAACTGTGATCTTTGCTATATTGGAGAAATATTAATGGAGATCAGTTTTAGGCTCAGAAAGACTTGAATTTCGGCAACAGCCAAGTAACTGATGAGCGCGACCATAGACCTACATCTATGTCTCTGGCGCGACTGACCGTAGTGAGAGATCGGTTCGCAGGTCTGAGAGATTCTGTTGAAGTAGAGACCTAGGTCAAATAAACTCGATGCGAAGCAGGCTCATGGAGTTTTGCCAAACATAATTTCGTGTTTTTGTTTGTTTCCATGTTCATTTGTGTACTGCATTTTGTTAAAACTAATGCTGCGTCTAACCTCGGGACACGTGCCGCGACGTGACTCGTAATTAACTGACTCAGTAGCTTTGTTGTTGCACTGATCTCAAGTTGATCACCAAAATAAATGTGGTTCGCTCTTCTTAAACTTCACCAGACACCGCCACTTGACTTAATAGTTTTGCCGATATTTCTGTACAACTTTCGCTTTTTTGGTTGGCATTTCGTCCCCACAGAGATCGGCCCTATATTACCCCAGAGACTGTAGAGTACACAGAGACGCTTCATTCGGCGCTGAAAATTGAAACAGGAAGCCCTGTGGCGCCACCACGCGGAAACATGTAAAAACCTACTTTCCCTTTCCACAGCAGTAGCGATATCGTGCAGCACAACCATGGCCGCACCAAAAAGAAAACACAGCGGGGCATGGTCTTTGGCCATCAATTGCTCAAACTCACATGCCAAAGGCTTCAGGATGTTCAAATTTCCTAAGGAAGAGAGCAAGTGAGGATTGTTTTTTTGTTTTTTTTCTCTCGTTAAATGTCGGAAAATCAGTAAAAAGTGTAGCGTCGAACTGCGTGTATTCTACCAGAACAGAGAAAACACACACTGTACACAAGCTCAACAATGTGATTGCGCAGTTGTTTAATTAACATCAGGCTTAATTTTGTTTTGAAGGACAACTGAACAATTGATTCTATTCTTCGTCCAAGCGCAAAAGTCGAAAACTTCTCAAACTAGAATACTTGTGACGATGCTGTTCAAAGTGTCATCCCGTCGGTCCGTACCTCGTTAATTCATCTCAATTCATGTGTGTGTGTGTGTGTGTGTGTGTGTGTGCGTGTGTGTGTGTGTGTGTGTGTGTGTGTGTGTGTGTGTGTGTGTGTGCGTGTGTGTGTGTGTGTGTAGTGCGTGCGTGCGTGTGTGTGTGTGTGTGTGTGTAACTGACTCAGAGAGACTGAGAGAGAGAGAGAGAGAGAGAGGGAGAGAGAGAGGGAGAGAGAGAGGGAGAGAGAGAGTGAGAGAGAGAGAGAGAGAGAGAGCGAGAGAGAGAGAGAGAGAGAGAGAGAGAGAGAGAGAGAGAGAGAGAGAGAGAGAGAGACAATGACAATGACAATGACAAATCTTTATTTTTCGAGGGTGACAAGAATAAGCATAGATATGCTTTTTTGCATCTGGCCCTCGCCCTAAAGAGGGACTAAACTATTTTACTATAACTATGACTAGGAAAAAAAAAAGAGAGAGAGAGAGAGAGAGAGAGAGAGAGAGAGAGAGAGAGAGAGAGAGAGAGAGAGAGAGAGAGAGAGAGAGAGAGAGAGAGAGAGAGAGAGAGAGAGCTTTCTGAACAAGAAAGAAGCAACCGATAAGAAATAAGACAATCATCGATCGATCAAGATTCTTTAATTAAAGTCAGCTAGGTCACAATAATGTTGTTTAAGTTGCTGTATTTTTCAGTTTTCCTTACATGATAATTTCTTAGCACCGTGCAATTGACTACCCATTTCACTTTAGAGGTGCTGGGACGACGCCAAGTTGACTAAATGCCTTAGTTACCGATTTGACCGGGAACTATTTCGTTAACGATTTATTCCTGACATATTTTCTCAGGCTTAAGTGACCATGTATACAGTATGTATTTGTATTTGACTAAAACACACAAAAATAACGACGGTTAGTTCGTGAAAAGACACTGACTTGAATCATGTTTGCATAACTACAGCGATGCAGCGGGTATTGCCGCCTAAGTAAATTTGATTTAATTTTAATCTACACCATTTTCTGCGGTGTTTTTATGGTCATTTAAAAAGGATGTTCACAAACAAACATATTTTTTCGTTCAGTTACTTTTTGCAGCACTGTCAGCCGGACAGAACAGACAGTATGTTAATATAAACGTGATATAAACACAGCCGACAGCAGCCGCTATACGCGAACTTCCTTGTGCGGCAGGGAGTGGCTCTTTTCCCGCGCGCTGGCTGGCCGGTCTCACTTTCGCACCGCAGCGCAAAGAAGGATGAAGCGTCTCCGTACTTTTCGGACTATAAGGCGATACTTTTTTTTTATTTTTTTACTTAAAATCGTGGGGTCGCCTTATACACGACGTCGCCTTATTCTCGGATAAAATAGGTTTCACGAGCACTGTGAACTTGAAATCAATGAGCAACTAACAACCATTTAAGTGAACACAATTCAAGCAATGTTGATCGCCGAAAAAATTACCTGAACACTAGTTGCGTTGAAACACGACAGTCGACAGTCGGTCTCTTGACACTTCAACTGGGTACCGCTTCAACTTGCACTTCGACTTTGTCACTGTCAAGATGCCGAAAACGAAGAGAGCTTCATACGATGCTGCCTTCAAGATTAAAGCCATCGATCTTGCGATACGACTGGACTTTCTGTTTGAAACAGTGTTTCCTGCCGATTTTGAGCGGTCGCCATGTTTGATCATTGATGTTGTTGTTGTTTTTTTCTATGTACGATGTTTTTCTTCATTTTTTTCTTTCATGCCATCGCCTTATGCACAACACCATCGCCTTATCCATGGCATCGCCTTATTCTAGGCTTTTTTCATTTTTTTTTTAAAAAGTAGGGGGTGCGCCCTATACACGGCAGCGCCTTATAGTCCGAAAAGTACGGTACTCTATAGTCTCTGATTACCCTTCGGACCAATGTCGATCTCAAATCCGCGGAATCCGACAAATACCTTGCTGTGCACATGCGCAGAAAAGGCTGTTTCGGCCAGCCTTGAAATCACAGTCCTGGTGACTACCACAATTTCGACTTCGAATTTTCACGCACGAAAAAGGTTCTCTCGACCGGAATTTCCGGAATTTTCGGTAGTATTCCGTAATACCGGAATTTAGACCCCAAATCCGTAATAATTCCGGACAATCCGGGAGGGTAAACAGGTCTGCACCAGGCACCCATTTCTAGGCAAACGGCCAGCCGGCGACTGCGCTTCAGGGGGCTGAGGAACTGCCGTCCAGCCAGGGGACCCGTCCTCACCGTGCGCCATAGACAGGCACGCCTGCATTGGGCGCAAGGCCACCCCAATTGGAACAATGTTCGCTGGCAGAACGTTCTTTTCAGCGATGAAAGCCGTTTCTGCATTGACCATGCCGACGGGCGTGTTCGGGTATGGAGAAGAAGTGGTTACCGCTATGCTGACAACTGTGTCGTGGAGAACAACGCCTGGGCCAGCCCAGCCTCATGTTGTGGGGCGCCATCGGCCACAACTAGGTGCTAGGTCCCGTCATCTTCCAAGGCCTGGGTCCTGGACCCGGCAACGGCGTAACAGCGCAGCGCTATATGGACCAGGTGCTGCACCCTCATGTGCTGTAACAATTTGTTTAACTGGCGACACAGTCGCAGCTCACCCTATACATTTGAACATTCAGGTTTTCCACCTGTTGCACGTGAGTGCGTGGAGACTCGGCTCTACACGTAACGGTACAGGCCCCATAATCATGGTCCAACAGGCATGCGAATCAATAATAATGTTTTTCACGATACGAGTCTTCTTCAATTAATGCATACTAATAACAGCATCATTTCATCATTAATTAAGTACTCACATTACATACATGTTCATACATAAAACCCATAAATGTCATGTCTGACAGTGGCCAACATGTAAACTTGGAAAGTAAACACATTTGAATCGGTCCCGAATAGCCAACATGTAAACTTGGAAAGTAAACACATTTGAATCGGTCCCGAATAGCCAACATGTAAACTTGGAAAGTAAACACATTGGAATCGGTCCCGAATAGCCAACATGTAAACTTGGAAAGTAAACACATTTGAATCGGTCCCGAATAGCCAACATGTAAACTTGGAAAGTAAACACATTGGAATCGGTCCCGAATAGCCAACATGTAGACTTGGAAAGTAAACACATTGGAATCGGTCCCGAATAGCCAACATGTAAACTTGGAAAGTAAACACATTGGAATCGGTCCCGAATAGCCAACATGTAAACTTGGAAAGTAAACACATTGGAATCGGTCCCGAATAGCCAACATGTAAACTTGGAAAGTAAACACATTGGAATCGGTCCCGAATAGCCAACATGTAAACTTGGAAAGTAAACACATTGGAATCGGTCCCGAATAGCCAACATGTAGACTTGGAAAGTAAACACATTGGAATCGGTCCCGAATAGCCAACATGTAAACTTGGAAAGTAAACACATTGGAATCGGTCCCGAATAGCCAACATGTAAACTTGGAAAGTAAACACATTGGAATCGGTCCCGAATAGCCAACATGTAGACTTGGAAAGTAAACACATTGGAATCGGTCCCGAATAGCCAACATGTAAACTTGGAAAGTAAACACATTGGAATCGGTCCCGAATAGCCAACATGTAAACTTGGAAAGTAAACACATTGGAATCGGTCCCGAATAGCCAACATGTAAACTTGGAAAGTAAACACATTGGAATCGGTCCCGAATAGCCAACATGTAAACTTGGAAAGTAAACACATTGGAATCGGTCCCGAATAGCCAACATGTAAACTTGGAAAGTAAACACATTGGAATCGGTCCCGAATAGCCAACATGTAAACTTGGAAAGTAAACACATTGGAATCGGTCCCGAATAGCCAACATGTAAACTTGGAAAGTAAACACATTGGAATCGGTCCCGAATAGCCAACATGTAAACTTGGAAAGTAAACACATTGGAATCGGTCCCGAATAGCCAACATGTAAACTTGGAAAGTAAACACATTGGAATCGGTCCCGAATAGCCAACATGTAAACTTGGAAAGTAAACACATTGGAATCGGTCCCGAATAGCCAACATGTAAACTTGGAAAGTAAACACATTGGAATCGGTCCCGAATAGCCAACATGTAAACTTGGAAAGTAAACACATTGGAATCGGTCCCGAATAGCCAACATGTAAACTTGGAAAGTAAACACATTGGAATCGGTCCCGAATAGCCAACATGTAAACTTGGAAAGTAAACACATTGGAATCGGTCCCGAATAGCCAACATGTAAACTTGGAAAGTAAACACATTGGAATCGGTCCCGAATAGCCAACATGTAAACTTGGAAAGTAAACACATTGGAATCGGTCCCGAATAGCCAACATGTAAACTTGGAAAGTAAACACATTGGAATCGGTCCCGAATAGCCAACATGTAGACTTGGAAAGTAAACACATTTGAATCGGTCCCGAATAGCCAACATGTAGACTTGGAAAGTAAACACATTTGAATCGGTCCCGAATAGCCAAATAAATTAAGTTGAAGGGACGTAAAAAAAAAAAGTAAATAAAAATTGAACCAGGGACTGCAGGTGAGAGAAATAGAACAAGATACAGTGGAACCCCCTTTTTTAAGACCCCCCAATTTAAGAGTTCCTCCCTTTTAAGAACCCGTTTTATCAGACTTTCTGTGCATTTTAAGACTCCCTCCTTTTTAAGACCTGATTTTCTCAGATTTGTGGAGGTCTTAAAAGGGGGGTTCCACTGTAACAATAAAAAATGTGCAAAACAACCGACCAACCAAACCAGTGTACTAAATGTACAGTACACGCCATATGGCCGGGTTTACACCATCACGTAAACATGCAGATATCTCTCCACACTTTTTGAAGAATGAGTACGTTTCTATAACCTACCGGATTCTCACATAGGTTACATGACCATTTCCGGGTGATCTTGGTCTTGTGCTCGTATATACACATAAGGTTGAAAACGACGTTAAACACCAAATAAAGAAAGATATACACACAAAAGAAATATGCGCACAAGTAGGCCTGGAAGTTTGGAACACTGAATCCACACCAGACGCAGTTAGGATTCGAACACTAAACAGTCCAAATGGAAGGCAGACATCTTAACCGCTAGGCTACTGCGCCTGTCGACGCAATCCGACCGAAGAGTGCAGGACTGCCTAACATACGCTGTCATTCCAGCAGAGTTCTTGCAAACCCCAACTCAGGTGCAGACAAAACTCTACGGGAACCTGGGGGACCTGCCAAGGACAGCCTCATTTATCAGGGAGATTGCATGGTGTCATCATCTGAGGAAAGACCAACGAGAAAGAAAAAGATCAGTAAGTTTAAAATGCGCGGAACTGCACCCGATATTTAGTATGTATGTACAAATGCAAAACCGTTATTTATATTACATAGCTATTCTGATGAACACATGGGGGAATTCGGGGGCTGTGATTGGATGGTCTCTTCCGATCATCAAAGCATAATGCTACGGAAGTCGGCCATTTTACTCAATATCCAAAAGCATATTGTCAATAACAAAGACGCATGGTTCCGGTTTACCCATCTGTACCACGCGGCGATGTTTCTATCGACAACAGCATACACTGACAACTTGAAATTCTTCTCGGGAATGTTTTTCAGCTTTATAAATGTCGATAGCATACCTTTTCTGCTAACTTCCCGATGAAACAGGACTAAACCAATTATTTTCTGTCCCTAAACACCACAAAATGCCCAAAGTCAAAAGATGATTGTAGTACAAACAGGGGAGTAAAACGGAACAGCCGTTTTTGTGTGCCTGTGTGAGCTCAGTTGCCGACTAACACAAACTCAGTTTCGCATTCGGCTTTTCTTATCTCGTAACTCCACACTAAATACCCCACTTCCCCCCTGAAGTATTGATGTACAACCCATGGCACTAACATTAATGTCGTCGTTTATAACTTAGGTTGAAAAGTTTGCTTCATGACGAGACAAGTATAAATGCCATTCACCCAAACTGAAAACTTCTTGCCGTCTGCTCGCGTTGTACGGATTAGCTGTTCTCTTCTCCTCCCCTTGTTGCATCCTAGTTCTTCAGTTGTTTCTAGATTTCCGTTGATGTTGTGTTTTGGTCTTCTTCATAAGTAGTCTTGTTCAAAATGAAAAAAACTCAAACTTCTTTTTGTTGTATACGAATGAACTTATAAAAAGCTGTTTAACAGCTGTGTTGTCAAATCGAGTTTTTTTTCTCCAAAGTCAGTGTGGCGCCTGCGCAAAACTAATGCGCATAAGAAACGGCGTCTGCTATCAAAACCTGAGATCAACGCATCGACTCAAAAACTGTCATTTTGTAAGTTTGGAACAACAAATCAAGGTCAGAACAGCTATATAATCGCTATTGTGTTTTCAGCGTAGCAATAGGGTCCGATATTTAGACTCGAACAAGTATAATGCGACTCGTCTTCGACTCGTCGCATTATACTTGTCTCGTCTAAATATCGGACCCTATTGCTACGCTGAAAACACAATAGCTGGTAATATTTTCTAAAACATTTCTTCTCAGTCTTGGTCCGGCGTCTGTGTGTGTGTGTGTGTGTGTGTGTGTGTATATATATGTGTGTGTGTGTGTGTGTGTGTGTGTGTGTGCGTGCGTGCGTGTGTGCATGCATGCGTGCGTGTGTGTGTGTGTGTATGTGTGCGTTTGATTGTAAAAGCAAGATAATTTTATTTTATTTTGCAAATACAAAAAATTACGAAGCAAACATTATATTAAGTTTCCAAAGTAAGCATACGTGTATTACGTTCTATGACATAAAGGCCCAAACATTCATCCCTATCCCCCCCCCCCCTACCCCCACCCCCCTCTCTCCCCTCCCCCTGCATCTTTACATTCATCTCCTTAACTGCGTCATCTTTCGTAATCGCTGACAGGAATCAAGACAGAGGGCGTCCAAGACGGCCGACAGCATTAAGAAGTCATCCATCCCATTGACAATATTGGGGACGTCTTGCACTCACGACACCCCTCCCTGTGCGACGCCCCGTCTGCCTACCGCTCGCCCGACCCCACGGGTAACCGACAGCCCGACGGACAGGGCCTGTCCACGATTCGTGCTGCACGAGCATCGCTTAAATGTTTCACTTTTGCGTGCTCCGACTGCGCTGACTTTCTTGTGAAGTGTTGGGGAAATACTCGAAGCAGGAATATCGAAATTAACTCATTTTATAAATGTAAAGAGAAAAGAGAGTATATTATATATATATGAATATAATACGAAGGCAAAGAAAACAAATGAAAAGTGCTGAGGGTGTCATGACCTTTATTAACACATTTTCGTTTTGCTAGGCTTTATCAGAATCTGGAAAATTCAAAATACAAACATTCAACAGCAGAGTGATTTCCAAACATCGTAAGGACGTACATTCAAAACAGACGGTTTTCGGAAATAACTCCGTCGGGTTTGTATGGGTTGTGTGAAGAGCCAATGCCCTTGCTTTTTACTCGGACAAACATACGAGGGGCCAATCATTAGCTCAGGGTGTGACGGAAACAAGAGGACAGGGGCACGTGTGAAGTTATTTGTCAGAGGCAAAGCAAGGGTATACTCACTCTTTCACAACCAATACACTGAAACCCGACGGTGTTATTTCCGAAAATCGTCTGTTATGAATTTCCGTCCTTACGATTTTCAAACATCACTTTGTTGGATTTTTGTATTTTGAATTTTCCAGATCTTGATAAAGCCTTGCAAGACAAAAAACAGTATGTAGATAAAGGTCATGAATACATGTAAACTACATTTTATTTTTTTTAAATCTGAATTCGAACCTATACATGCTGACAGCTTCTGTGTAAACAATGGAAAATGATCAAAATCGAAGTTTTCTCTTTTACTCGGCCTTGGCGCCGTTTTACCCGTGTAGTACTATGAGAATACAAAAAAATGAA
>NC_090248.1:42154869-42177860 GCF_037325665.1 Littorina saxatilis
GTATATTGTATGTTCGAAAGTCTGACTTCTGTTGGGAATTCGCGTGGTGAAGACTGCAGTAAATCTGTAGATGATAAGAGAACAAGGATTGTCTCAGAAGAAACAACTAAATGTTTCAGACCGGTAACTTCATTTCAACATTGCACTATACAATGGACGTTCTATGTGACAGGAGAGTTTGCTGATTTTGTGTTAAACATTGGAGAGATCGTCTGCTAGAATCAGAGATAGGTCGCTTCAGATTGCAGCTTCTGGAAATTTGCAAGGTTTGTTGCCTGTTAAAGAACTGGATTTTACACGTAATGTATGTCATGTACCGTAAGCAACAACAAAAACACACACAAAGCAAATGGCATAGTCTGTCGACTAGTCACAGAAACAAACCTGGCGAGGTATGCGTGTACTTTATACACGTGGAAGAAACCGGAACCATGCGTCTTTTTTATTGACAATATGCTTTTGGATATTGAGAAAAATGGCCGACTTCCGTAGCATTATGCTTTGATGATCGGAAGAGACCATCCAATCACAGCCCCCGAATTCCCCCACGTGTTCATCAGAATAGCTATATATATATACATATGTTATATTTGGATTAAAAACAAGCTCTGAAAATTAAAAATATAAAAATTATGATTAAAATTAAATTTCCGAAATCGTTTTAAAAACAATTTCTTCTTATTCCTTGTCGGTTCCTGATTCCAAAAACATATAGATATGATATGTTTGGATTAAAAACACGCTCAGAAAGTTAAAACGAAGAGAGGTATGTACAGTAAAGCGTGCTATGCAGCACAGCGCAATCGCTACCGCGCTGAACAGGCTCGTCACTTTCACTGCCTTTTGCACTAGCGGCTGACTACGGTCATTGTGAAAAAATGCAGTGCATTCAGTTTCATTCTGTGGGTTCCACAGCTTGACTAAATGTAGTAAATTTGCCTTTTGCGACTTGTTTTGTTCATTCCCTTCAACTTATTTTAGCTGCTTCAGAGACAGAGTTTTTGGCTCACGTAAGTGTAGCCTATGCGATGCTAACTTTTGTCTGTCTGTGCGTGCGTGCGTGTGTGCGTGCGTGCGTGCGTGCGTGCGTGCGTGTATATGCATATATGTATGTATATATGTCTGTGGGAGAAACTTTAACATTTGACTGAACACCGAAATCCTAATTTTACCTGGTTATTATTTAAGCAACAGCTTCAAAGTATTGAAGCAATGATCAACATTTCGTCGGCACGTATGTAGTTAAAGTGTGTATCCAAAGAAAACGGGTGGTGGGTTGTTTTTTTTTTGGGGGGGGGGGGGTAAAAACAGGTGACTGGTTTGTGTCGTGTGTGGTATGTAGACCAGGTCAGGGGTCAAGGTTAGGTCAGATAGCGTGAAGCATCATGATTGTGGTATGGATACAGTTATCACCGAGCTGCAGTTCGCCGATTCGGAGAAGACGATTTTACATTGTTCGGTTTCGTAGCTCCAGAAAAATAGATAAAGAAGATACCAAAGGTGATTTCCTACAGGTTAATCTGCACAGCGTGTTTTCAGTGTCTGCCCGAGGAAGCGCAGCGCTGTCGAAAGCGCACTGTCGATCTGGCCATCTCAGGCAGCCGTGTCCCCCATAAGTAGGCTACAGACAGACAGATCTAGATCTAGTGTCTCGCACTCTTGCACCGTGTCACCTATGCTTACTGTGTGTGTGTATGTGTGACGGAGTGATTGAGTTTGTGTTACTGTTTGTTGATTTCTTACGTGAGCCTTGAAGGCTTCGCCTCTTGTTGTTGTTATTATTGTTGTTGTTCTTGTTGTTTTTGGTGTTCTTGTTTTTGTTGTTCTTGCTGTTAATAATGAGTTGTGCAAATATTTATTAGCTTTACGCAATTCTCATTTCTCAAAAGGATCTATAGTATGAATACGTATAGGGTGTTCTGGAAGTCGTATATTCAGTTTTATGGTCACAAATAAAAATGTTCATAACATCAAAACTTCTATAATTTCAAAAACACCTTCATAATATTTTCAAACGGATTGGCCTGGGTCTTCTGACAGAGAGTCTTCTGTACTAATGTATTCTTTCAAAGGATACCGGTCACCCAAGAAAGCGGAACTTATTTTGCCAATTAACTGGTGCAATTTGATCAAATACGTCGAATGTTCATGCTTTAATGTTGGAGGCCGACTGGTTTTGAAGCGTTAGAGTGCTAACAAAACTGAATGGGTCTTCTTCGAGTTTCATGTGCCAATTTCATTGTCATGTTGATATGTCAGCTGTTCGTTTAGGATTGAGTTCGCTGATATCTTTCTTGTGTGTGTCGGTTGGAAGAAAAAGGACGTCAAATTTAAGTCAATACACAACAAGGATTGGTTGTGGGTCAGTAAGAAAGACGAAATGTGACCGGCTTGAGAAAGAAGAGAGCGGTACGTTATTTGTTTTAGAGATTATCTATTGCACTTTTCACATTCAGTTCGTATCAGAACTCAGAAAGAAACATAATTGACTCAGAGGAACATTAAAGTCTTTGTCCTTGCGCCACTGGCCTTCTTTTTCTCGAGAAAAGCCTGCTTTTTCAGCATTGACCTTAACTCATATTCCTTATTGTACATATAAACCACTCTTAAGACAGAGAGTATAGGTGCAACAACTAAGCATGGTTGAGGAAGGCGTTGATCGATCAGGGATGTTGTTTGGTTTTATATATTTTGACAAATTAGCCCCCCCCCCCCCCCAAACAAAACAAAACAAAAAAAAACAACAGAAAAACAACCATTGTCAATGTTCCGAATATGTTGACAGTCTTTGACGTAACCTTTCCTCCAATGTAACACAAGTCAGGTGGGTGAAAAAAAGGTAATATTTTGACAATGCAAACAAGTTTTTGAGTTACGCCGATTCCCGACGTCATACGTATAACAACCTTGTAGATACAGATAAGCAAGAAGCTGCAAAATAAGCCCCCTCTACGTCTTTAAGTAACTTTCAGTCGATGACGAAGACTGAAAAGCCAAGTTGTGGTAAGACTTAGCTGAGCAAATGTCTTGTGGTGTTTTGTCAAGGGTGGGGAATCCTTTGCAGAATCTTCTCACCTGCTAGGTATTTGAGCCAGAGATCTTCCGCGGTCTCTTACATGTCTCCCTATACGGCCTTGTCATCGGAAATGTTTGCTTCACATACACACACGTAAATGCACGCACGCACGCAGACACGCATGGAATCATCCCCCTACCCCGTAGCCCCACCCACCCTCACACGCCCACCGAGAAAAATGAAGACATTGACTGTGCGTTGCTCTCTCTCTCTCTCTCTCTCTCTCTCTCTCTCTCTCTCTCTCTCTCTCTCTCTCTCTCTCTCTCTCTCTCTCTCTCTCTCTCTCTCTCTCTCTCTCTCTCTCTCTCTCTCTCTCTTAATACGGTTTCTTTTTTTCGAGTAATGACGTGCAATACCGATATTAAAATGACAACGCTTATAAAAAAAAAAGTACTCTTCCCAGATCCTACCTTTTGCTCTCACTGTTTTTTTGCTCCTTTTAATCTACTTGGTTTTTGTTTCGAATAATTTAAGAGACATCATTTTTCCTACCATCGCACCTGATTCCAGAGTGAATTGCATCCAAAAACCCTAACATCTCAATCCTTCTCATCCCTTCAAACGAACAAAAAACCGCACGTCTCAGCACTTTTCCTGGCTTAAAACAACAGAAATCATTACTCAGCACTTTACCATCACCTGCAACAGCAAAAACTCACATTATGATACAATTATAATCTCACCCCAAAAAGGCCTCCACCTTCCTCCCCTGCCTCAATTGATGTTAAAAAAGTAAGGAAGAGTGAATCAGAAATATACCTTGAAATACAACACGCACACATTTTCAAGTCTCACAAACAGGAAGTAGTGTTGCCAAGGGACGCCACTCTCGCAAATCACGGGAAACAGTGCAGAGAGGCGCTAACTGTGAAAGGTTTATTGCCATAAAGCGTCACAAGTATATCAAACCATGAGTTTTACGACTTTTCGCGCATGCTTGGACGCATTGTTAACACTTCTGCGCCGCTAGGGCTGATGGGAAAATGACGAAATTATGGCCGTGCCTGAGAATGTTTTGTCCTCGCGATTACCGGAGATAGGGAAAACAATTATGAAAAGGAAAGTGGCTCAGCTGACGTGGTAAACAAAGGGAGGTAATACACACATCATGACTGTCAGAAAACTGATATTAACTCCCTGCTTTATGGTCAGGATAAGGAGAAAAGTGCCAGAAAAAAAAGATCTACATCACAGGACTAGAAACGGCAGATTGCCTTCTTCTCACCATTCTCTCTCTCTCTCTGTCTCTCTCTCTCTCTGGCTCTCTCTCTCTGTCTCTCTCTCTCTCTGTCTCTCTCTCTGTTTCTCTCTCTCTCTTTCTCTCTCTGTCTGTCTCTGTCTCTGTCTCTCTCTCTGTCTCTCTCTCTCTGTCTGTCTCTGTCTCTGTCTCTCTGTCTCTCTGTCTGTCTCTGTCTGTCTCTGTCTCTCTGTCTCTCTTTCTCTATCTCTCTCTCTCTCACTCTCACTCTCACTCTCTCTCTCTCATGGTTGGGTAAGATCTTCTCACCATTCTCTCTCTCTCCAGGGGCGGACCTAGGGGGGGGGGTTCCTGGGTGCCCGGAACCCCTCCCCCCATCCGTTTTTATTTTTATTTTTTTATTTTTTTTTAGTAAAAAAATAAAGCGCTTGTGCTTTCCTTCCTTCCAAATGCAACATGCTGGAAACTGACGAGAAACTCAAAGGCTAACCCCCCTCCGAATATGTCAGGCCACCTTTTTTCGTTCAAAGCATGAACTAAAATGTGTGAATTATTTTTGAAATGATTAGTGAAATAGTAGTTCATATAAAATAGCACATTGCCTTCTCAAAGTCAAAGGTGCACATATTTGTACACGCATATTTACTGAATAGATACCTTATCTTCCAGGAGAGGCCTCCGATTGACCTAAAAAAATAAAATTCCCTCAGCATTTGGAACCCCCCCCCCCCCCCCCCCCCCCCCCCCTTATCCACAACTAGGTCCGCCCCTGCTCTCTCTCACTCTCTCTCATGGTTGGGTAAGGTCTTCTCATCATTCTCTCTCTCTCTCTCTCTCTCACTCTCTCTCATCATGGTTGGGTAAGGCGTTGCGCTCTCTTTCTCTCTCTCTCTCTCTCTCTCTCTCTCTCTCTCTCTCTCTCTCTCTCTCTCTCTCTCTCTCTCCCCTCTCCTCTCTCTCTCTCTCTCTTTCCTTCCTCTCTCTCTCTCTATCTCTCTCTCTCTCTCTCTCTCTCTCTCTCTCTCTCTCTCTCTCTCTCTCTCTCTCTCTCTCTGTCTGTATGTCTGTCTGTCTTTTTATCTCTTTCACTTTCTCTCTTTCTATCTTTCTCTCTCTCTACCTCTATCTGTCTCGCTGTCTCTCTGTCGCTGAATGTCTGCGTGTTCGTCTGTCCGTCTGTCTGTCTGTCCGTCTGTCTGTCTGTCCGTCTGTCTGTCCGTCTGTCTGTCTGTCTGTCTGTCCGTCTGTCTGTCCGTCTGTGTGTGTGTCCGTCTGTCTGTCTTTGTCCGTCTGTCTCTCGCTCTATGTCTGTCTCTGTCTGTCTCTGTCTGTCTGTCTGTCTGTCTGTCTCTCTCTCTCTCTCTCTCTCTCTCTCTCTCTCTCTCTCTCTCTCTCTCTCTCTCTCTCTCTCTCTCTCTCTCCCCTCTCTCTCTCTCTCTCTCTCTCTTTACCACCTATCTTCCACGCAAAGATGACCCAACAAATGGCAAGTCGAATGCATCTCCCGAAACTACCACAAAGAAAAAAATAAGCACAACTTCCCGTGCACATCTTACTAATATTTTATTGTAGCTTTATAATTCTGAGGATACGGGGTAGTCTTTTATTTTTACAATATTTAAGAAATCCTGCTTATTCTAGATTGTCAAAAATCCAAGAAGAGATAGACTGCTGACGTTCCAAAATTTAGACTAAAAAACCAAGACTGATACAGGTAATAAACTTATATCAAAATGTTCCAAGAATCTCGCTGGAAAGTCGCTGGCGAGGCAATCAGCAATCAGCGCCTTAATCTTGTCAGCGAGGTTATTAGACAATTTTGAGATACGTTCATTCATTATCTACACTCTTCAAAAAAAGTTAAGGATCGGTTGAAAAAACGGATCTAATTATAAAAAAAATTGCCAACAAATTAAACATCGACATAATAATTAAAAGATTAATGTGTTTGAATTAACAAATGAACAATGAGTCTTGACCTAGAATTTGGTTTGGCAGGCAGAGTTATTTCCCTTTGTGGGACTTCTCAAAAGCTTCTGCATTTTGGAAGAAAAAGGGTGTTTTTTATAGCCCCATGAAATTTGCGGAACGCATGCCAGGGCAAAAGGTTGTGATGCACGTGCTGCAACAGGGTCCTGGCTATGAACATCGCTCACCAGCTTGTGTTTAAAGGATGACACACTGACACAATTGTGCACAGTAGCAACAAGACACCATGATGAAAACTGAGCGATTTGGATAGAGGAAGGGCAATAGGATGGCTACAAGACAGTGTTGCTGCCAGGCAAGTGGCCCAGAGGCTTGCAGTGGCTCCCTCTGTCATCATCAGACTAAAACAGTGATTCCACGCAACTGGAAGAGTGCAGGAGCGACAACGTTCAGGTCGGCCCAAAGTCACCATATACAGAGAGGATCGCTTCATTCAGAGGCAGGCCATGCAACAAAGAATGGCTACGGCAAACAACATTGGGCAACGCCTACAAGCTACCACCAACACTGTTGTTAGTGGTCAGACGATCCGAAACCGCTTACACAACTTTGGCTTGCGTGCAAGGCGTCCAGTCCGAGGAACAACCCTGACTGCTAAGCACCGAGCAGCTCGCCGAGCCTGGTGCACTCAACATGTGAGGTGGCAACGTCAGCAGTGGGCTCAGGTGTTGTTTACAGATGAGTCCTGCTTTTGCTTGGAACCTGCTTGATGGTCTCATCCGAGTGTGGAGGCGTCGCGGAGAGCGCTTCGCAGAAGGCGCTGTTCTGGAACGACAGCGTTTTGGCGGAGGCTCTGTGATGGTCGGGGGAGGGATCAGCACACGTCTAAGGACACCTCTGTATCATGTAGTGGGCAACTTGACCGGTGTCCGCTACCAGAATGAGATCCTGCAACCCCTGGTCGTTCCAGCCCTCCAAGCTATCGGCCCTCGTGCGATTCTTCAGGATGACAACGCACCTCCCCATCGCTCTGCAGCTGTAAACACCTTCATCCAGCAGGCCAGGGTCAACAGGATGTTGTGGCCAGCCAACAGCCCGGACATGAACCCCATAGAGCACATCATAGTGTGGGACGAGCTTTGTCGTCGGGTACAGCCACATCAACTTCCTCCTGCCAATCTGGGTCAACTGCTGCAATGGCTCCAGCAGGAGTGGAATGGAGTTCCCAGAGCATGCATATGCAACCTGAACTACTCCATGCGCCAACGATGTGTTGAATGCCTGGCACACAACGGAGAGCATACGCGTTATTGACACTGATTCACATTGTTGTGAATTCCATTTTCGAGGGTTGTCACGTGTGACACACTCTAGCTAAATTGTCGCTGCCGCGTTCGATCTGTGCTTTGTTTGTCATTACTCCTTGGTTGTTCATTTATATAATTTAAATAAAATGAAAGAATTCGATCTTGTCTGTTTTGTGTGGCGTGCTTGTAAAAAAGTGATCCTCAACTTTTTTTGAAGAGTGTATATCATAAGTGTCTGTCTGTCTGTCTGTCCACTTAAAAGACCACGGGGTCAAAGTAAGCCTACAGTAAATGTTACGTTTTGTTTTGTCATAAATTACATTTTCCAATAACTTACCATTCTTGTGTTTTTTAGTTTTGTATTCAAGATAGTCAGACTTGAAGCGGTCTCGTACCATCCCCCGTGTTAAAATGGGTAAGAAAAATTGGGGAGTTCTGCAAGAGAAAATCATAATAAGCGATCCAGTTTACAAAGAAAGTGTCAAAAATGTAACATTGAGCGTTTTAGTACGGTCCAGCATATACTTGAAAAATAGACACGAGTCTCCGAGCATTTTATAGTGTTTTTCGATAAAAAATACAATCTTTCTTTTCAGCGAAAGTCCTTGCCAATTTTCATGGGGAAAAAATGAGACATGATATGAACCTCGTATTATTGCAAAACCTTGTTTCATGTTACGCTCTTTTAATTCTGGTATCAATGCAAGCACATAGTTGTTTTTACCAACACAGATTTATGATAGTTTTTGTCACGTTTCAATATATCACTCAAGGTGATTATGAACCGGTTAATTACTACTAATTAACTAACCACACCACGATCCACTCTCGCAGTCATACAATTAAATAGAGTCAACAAAAGTATAAGTTTCAGACGCCTGTTTATGTATAAACTCTCCACCTCCCTCGAGCCTTCACTCAAAATATGTTCCTTTTACGTTCTCAACACGTAAAAAACCAGTGTTCACTGACAAAATGCCAGTAGTATGTAGAAAATTATAGGAACACGCTGAACCCGTGTAAATATAGTTAAATGAGAATGTTCTGTCCGAAAAGCCCTAGTTCGTGCAGGTGTCACACACCCCACGTTGTCACTACTCCAATGAAATCATAGATACGAAAAGACAACGGTGGTCAACGGGGTGCGTACGACATGGTGCACTTAGCTTTATCTCTGCTGCTGCTGCTTAGCCGGTATGCTGGTTAGTCGGTTCGCTGGTTAGCCGGTCCGCTGCCGGTTAGCCGGTCCGCTGGTTAGCCGGTCTCCTGGTTAGCCGGTCTCCTGGTTAGCGTAGCCTCAACAGTTCCCGCCAGAGTCAGCCGTGCAGATGTTACAGGAACGTAACGAAGCGAGGCGAACGAAGCGAAACGAAACGAAGGCTGCAAACAGAAAGCATCGGTGCACTAAACATGTCAGCTACCCCTCACCCACCACCTTAAAACATGTCATCTTTAAATATCTCATCGAGCACGTGGGCCTGCACAAAATGGACTTTTTACAACAACAAAACAGTCATTTTCCGTCCTTCTCTCCCTATCTGCAAAAACCATATACAGATTAGTATTTTAGCGTCACAGAGAGTAAATTATGCGCTAACCTGGAAAGAACAACAGAGAGTATTTCATTCCACAACACAGACTCATCAACAGCGTTAAATAATGATTTATTACCTCAAAAGCCTATGATTGTACTCTCAATGGAAGCAAAGTCCGCTTCCTCCCTGGACCAGCCTCTGTTCGTCAACAGTGACCAAAACCGTCCAGAACCCCTTGTCGAATCCTTATGCGAAAGCCATCGCCGACGAAGGAAAATTGACGACTTGTCCTCAGCAAAATACGTGGCAGGGAGAAAGGAAAAACTAGTGGAAGTTCCCCTAGAGTGCCGAATATAATACTCGGTGAAAAACCATCATACTCTAGAAACTGTGTATACGATCCTTCCCCTT
This sequence comes from Littorina saxatilis, assembly GCF_037325665.1. NCBI lineage: Eukaryota > Metazoa > Mollusca > Gastropoda > Littorinimorpha > Littorinidae > Littorina > Littorina saxatilis. The sequence continues at coordinate 42,164,326 of NC_090248.1, forward strand.
CTGCCGCTGGGTGTCAAGTGTGCCGTCCTTGAGTCTCTGACAGACCACCTAGCCAAATACACGTGACTGACCTTGTCACCAAACCCCAGTCCAGCTATACACAATTCTGCCTCCCAAGCAGAAAAAGACACGAGAAACTCAATCCGTGAAAATCCCGTGTGCGCTGTCAGCGAAAAACCGTCAGCCCTAGCTATGACAGCAGAAACCTCCACTGTAAAACTCGTGCGATACAAAACATCCGTGCTCGTAGAGCACCGTCAGCAAACTCTGCTGTAACCCAATATCACGCACAGGCGCTTTCTATCATACACGACCAAGAACAGGCACTCCACTGAGTGACACTTTCTTGGTCTCTGTCACCCGATCGTGACACACCTCCCCTCTTCAAGACGAAACCTCGGTTTCGCTCACAGTCATGTTCTCCTCTCCAGCCCGAGAGAGAAAGTCAGCTCCAACATTGTTGGCGCCCGGTATGACGCGTACCGTGAATTGGTACGGTTGGAGAATCAACGCCCAGCGCATAAGTCTGGCGTTTGCCAACCTTGCAACCTGAAGATATTGCAGAGGTTGATGGTCCGTCTCCAGACAGAAAGGTCGTCCGTACAGGTACGCTTCGAACTTCTGGATGCCCCAGACAATGGCGAGACACTCGCGTTCAACCGTTGCATACGCTGCCTCGGCCGAGGTCAGCTTACGGCTGGCGAAACAAACAGGGTGCAAAAACCCCTCTGTCTCCTGAAGCAACACTGCCCCAAGTCCTTTTCCTGAAGCGTCTGTCCTCAGCACGAAGTCCTTGTTCAGGTCTGGTAGTCGGAGAATAGGCTGACTGGTGAGTCGCCTCTTCAGGGTGTTGAATGCGGAGCTGCATTCCTCAGTCCACACTACAACGGTCGGTTGTAGTTTCTTGGTAAGGTTGGTCAGTGGTAGTGCGATTTCGGCAAAGTGCGGGATGAAGCGTCTGTAGAAGCTGGCTAGGCCCAGGAAAGACCTGACTTCTTTCTTCGTGCGCGGTGGCTCCGCCTCCCGAATCTTCTGGATCTTGTCGTCCTCTGGAACGAGCAATCCCTCGCCGACAACATGACCCAGGAAAGACAATTCCCGAAATCCCAAGTAGCACTTGGACGGTTTAGCTCCCAGATTTCCGTCCTTCAACCTTCCGAACACGTCGCGCAGGGCGTCGAGATGTTCAGTCCATGTCTCTGTCGCGATCAGCACATCGTCGATGAAACTGCTGATGTCCTCGCGCTTCAATGGTTCCAAAAGTTTCCTCATCATGCGAGTGAAGACGGCACCTGCATTCTGTAGACCAAAAGGCATGACTGTCCACTGGAACTGGCCGAATGGAGTGGTAAATGCAGTCTTTGGGCGATCTTCCTCGGCAACTGGAATTTGCCAGTATCCCTTGGTGAGGTCCAGTTTGGAAAAGTACTTGGCCTTGGCCAAGTGACTGAAGAGGTAGTCCACATCAGGCATGGGTTCCGCGTCAAACGCCGTAATCTTGTTCAGCTTCCGGTAGTCGACACAGAACCTGACGCGTCCATCCTTCTTCTTCACAAGCACAATTGGTGAACTGTAGGGAGAGTTCGCTGGCTCGATGACGCCCAACTTCGTCATGTCGGCGATTTCTTTCCTGACCACCTCCTTCTGGGCATGAGGCATGGGATACTGCTTCGTCCTCACTGGCTGTTTCTCCAGCAAGTCGAAGGTAAACTCCTCTAGATGCGTCTGAAGTGGTATGTCTGTAAGGACCCGTGCTGCATCCTTCAGGATCTCTTGCAGGTCCGCCTGCTGGTCGTCCCCAAGATCAGGTGAGATGTGCACGTCCGTGTGATCTTCACTAGCCTCCAGCGGACAAACTGGTACACGTCCTCCTCCCTGTTCTTCCGTTGTCTCGTCCATCACGACAGCAACTGCTTCTGTCACTTTGTCCTTTTCCCCGTAGGCAGTCCTTTCTATGTAGGCGCGCAGCAGGTTGGCGTGGTACAGGCGTGCTTTCCCGTTCATGACGATCCTGTAGTCGTTCTGGCCCACTTTCGCTGTCACCTCAAAAGGTCCTTGCCACTGCAGTTGTAGCTTGTTGTGTTTGACAGGTAGAAGTAGCAACACCCGTTCTCCAATCTTGAAGCTGCGCGGCCGTGCCTTGCGGTCGAATCCTCGCGCGTAACGCTGTGCTGCTCTTCCCAGGTTCTCTTGAGCCAGTTTGCAGGTCTCTTCAATCCTGTTCCTGAGTTCTACGATGTAGGTCGCTGTCGTCTGCACCTCCTCGTCGGCTTCTTCGTCCGTCCAAGCCTGACGCAGGATAGCCATGGGACCGCGTACCTGTCTGCCGTACAACAACTCAAATGGGGAAAAGCCCAAGCTCTCCTGAGGAACCTCGCGGTATGCAAAAAGCAATGCTGGGATGTACCTGTCCCACGTGCGTGGCTTCTCCTGAGCTAGTTTCCTCAGCATGGTCTTCAAGGTGCCATTGAACCTTTCCACCAGTCCGTTGCACTGAGCATGGTAAGGAGTGGTGAAGTGCTGCTCCAGTGATAGCAGTCGTGCTGCCTCCGCCATCACTCCTCCCGTGAACTGCGTGCCTCTGTCGGTGAGTACCTCTGATGGAATTCCCAGCCGGGACCACATAGTAACCAGAGCCTCAGCTACTCGCGTGGCTTCAATCGATTTCAGAGGGATCGCCTCTGGGTATCGAGTAGCGTAGTCCACCATGGTCAAAATGTATCTGTTTCCGTCCTCAGACGCAGGCAAGATGGGCCCGATGATGTCCACTGCCACCCGACGAAAGGGTTCGTCGATGAGCGGCATCTTCTCCAAGGGGACCTTCCTCACCCTTCCTTTGGCAACCACCTTCTGGCACTTATCGCAGGACGCACAGAAACGTCGGACATCCGTGCAGATGCCTGGCCAGTAAAAGTGGCGCCAGACACGATCCGTGGTCTTCTTGGTACCAAGATGACCTCCCAGAATCGAGTCGTGTGCCGTTGCCATGACACCCTCGCGAAACTCGCGAGGCACGACAACCTGTTTGAATGTACCTTCTTGGTTGCTGAACTCACGGTAGAGCAACTTCTTGTCCCTGAGGAACCTTGACCTCCCATGCTTCCCGCTCAGCTTCACCTTCCCCGACTTCGCATGCTCCCGAGGAGTAGCTAAGGTCGGGTCAGAATCCTGAGCCTTCGCGAGAAGCGCGGGGGTCACGTTCCCCAGGGCAGCTCGTGCAGCAGGTAGGGGTTTGAGAGGTTTGTCCTCTCGCTCCGCCTGTGCCCGCGTGAGCACTGAAATGACGTCGGGAGCCCGATAAACGGGAACCTCCCTGGTGACGCCGTCCACAAACTGGACCCGGTTTCCAATGAGCAGGTCGCATGGAGGATCGTCCATGACGACGGCCACAATGGTCCCCGTGAACAACGGGGTTACGACCTTGATCACTGCCGTGTTCAAGTCGTAAGCGTGAGATGCCTCGGCCATTCTCACCCTGATGCTGTCTCCTGTGTAGGCCATAGCTGGAACTAGACTCGCCCGAACCACTATCATGTCTGCCCCTGTGTCCCGCAGACCTTCGCCCTTCACTCCGTTAACGTAGACGTTGCAGTGGGGCTGGAAATGTTTCCTGGAGCACGGAACGCAGAGTTGTGGAATGGTGCATGAGCTCGTGACGTCCCTTAACTCCTCACTGCCAACAAAGTGAACGCCCTTCTGGTCAGCCTGTCTCCTGTGGCAGTCCTTCTTCACGTGGCCCCGCTTGTTGCAGTAGTAACACTGGATGTCAGATCTGGAACTCGATCCCTTGTGTCCCTGATCGTCCTTCCCGTCCTTGGGTCCTGAAGAACCCGAATTTCCCGATTTTCCTGGCCGTGAGCCTGAAGATTTGCCGGAGATCGCCTGGGCGTCCTCGTGCACTCTGATCCAGTCGGCTGCCTCCTGAGTAGTCTTTGGCTGGTGTTCCTGCACGAAGGTCACCACCTCAGGTCGCAGGCTGGACATCAGTTGTTCCATGACAATGAGGTCGGCAAGGTCGTTGACGGTCCAGTCCTTTTCGGCCATCTCCACCCAGCGCCGCAGGTAGAGATTAAGGCGTGCCACAAACTGATGACTCAGCTCGCCGCTCAGTCTCTTGCTGTTACGCAGACGTCGTCTGTAGGCTTCAGCAGTCAGGTTAAAGCGCTGGAGTAACGCCTTCTTAAGTGCCTGATAGTCTCTCGCCTCGTCGTCATCCAAAGCATTGTAGAGCTGTAATGCGCGTCCTTTTAAGCAGGTGCTAAGGCGGCTAGCCCACGTGGCCTCTTCCCACTTCTGGTCAGATGCAATGCGCTCAAACCGGCGTAAAAAATCGTCGAGCTCGTCCTTGTCATCGTCGAACGTCGGCAGTCTCGTACGGTCGGCAACAAACGTCGGCGCGCTAGCCTGAGTAAGCGTACCCTTCTCGGCCTGTAGCCTAGCTAGCTCTAGCTGGAGATCGCGATCCGCCTGCTCTTTCTCTTTCCGTTCCTGTCTGTCACGCTCGGCCTGTCGTTCCTGTCTCTCAAGCTCGTCTTTCTTTTCTTGTCTGTCTCGTTCTCTTTCTTGTCTGTCAAGTTCGTCCTTCTTGTCCTGTCGGTCACGTTCTTCTTTTCTTGTCAGTCGCTCAAATTCTTCCTTCCGTTCTACTTCTAAGCGTTTTAGAACGCTTCGGGCTCTAACGCGTGCGTCTCGCTCAGTCGGTTGCTCGCTCCCAGGAGTCTCGAAAGTTATTCTCCTCGTAGGAGATCCCCCTGTAGCCATGGTTAGTTTTAGCAAAGCTTTATTACCAAAATAAGTCTAACGCAGCTATAGCTAGAACACGCGGTGATGAAAGCGGTGGATACAAAAATCCAGCAACCAGAAAATGCAGAAGAAAAATCCAAACGGTGTAGAACAAATCGCGTAGCCTACTTTATGGCTGCTTTTTGCGGTGAAACAAAGTGTTTCCCACAGCCGTGGCCTACTTTATCGGCTGCTTTTTGCGGTGAAACAGAGTGTCTCCCACAGCCTTGGTTAGGACAGAAGTCCTCGGACCCTTCCCCCCCAAAATTCCAACAAAGTCAAAATATGGAGAAAAATCCAAGTAAAACAAGACGGTAGAAATGTAACCTGTTACAGAATGCGAAACAACAATGTAGAGAAAACTGAGTAAAACGAACAACAAATCCGTTAACCCCGCTCAGCTCTCTGCAACGGAAAACTCTGAACGTACAACAACAAAGATTCACAAACAAAGGAAAGGGAAGTAATCACAGTTAGCGCATACAATAACTCACAAATTACAATTTACATTTCCTGCAAGATGTGAATCGCTTAAGGTGTGGTATATGATCAAAACTATACAAAAAAGGGTAGCACCAAGCAGAAAATAAGTCGAGCACTGACGAGATTATCTGCTCTTAGTTATCCTTAATTGGTGGGTCTTTATCAGTCAGAAATTAACTGAGTAAATCCCGGCTTGGCCCCCATGTGTCACGTTTCAATATATCACTCAAGGTGATTATGAACCGGTTAATTACTACTAATTAACTAACCACACCACGATCCACTCTCGCAGTCATACAATTAAATAGAGTCAACAAAAGTATAAGTTTCAGACGCCTGTTTATGTATAAACTCTCCACCTCCCTCGAGCCTTCACTCAAAATATGTTCCTTTTACGTTCTCAACACGTAAAAAACCAGTGTTCACTGACAAAATGCCAGTAGTATGTAGAAAATTATAGGAACACGCTGAACCCGTGTAAATATAGTTAAATGAGAATGTTCTGTCCGAAAAGCCCTAGTTCGTGCAGGTGTCACACACCCCACGTTGTCACTACTCCAATGAAATCATAGATACGAAAAGACAACGGTGGTCAACGGGGTGCGTACGACATGGTGCACTTAGCTTTATCTCTGCTGCTGCTGCTTAGCCGGTATGCTGGTTAGTCGGTTCGCTGGTTAGCCGGTCCGCTGCCGGTTAGCCGGTCCGCTGGTTAGCCGGTCTCCTGGTTAGCCGGTCTCCTGGTTAGCGTAGCCTCAACAGTTCCCGCCAGAGTCAGCCGTGCAGATGTTACAGGAACGTAACGAAGCGAGGCGAACGAAGCGAAACGAAACGAAGGCTGCAAACAGAAAGCATCGGTGCACTAAACATGTCAGCTACCCCTCACCCACCACCTTAAAACATGTCATCTTTAAATATCTCATCGAGCACGTGGGCCTGCACAAAATGGACTTTTTACAACAACAAAACAGTCATTTTCCGTCCTTCTCTCCCTATCTGCAAAAACCATATACAGATTAGTATTTTAGCGTCACAGAGAGTAAATTATGCGCTAACCTGGAAAGAACAACAGAGAGTATTTCATTCCACAACACAGACTCATCAACAGCGTTAAATAATGATTTATTACCTCAAAAGCCTATGATTGTACTCTCAATGGAAGCAAAGTCCGCTTCCTCCCTGGACCAGCCTCTGTTCGTCAACAGTGACCAAAACCGTCCAGAACCCCTTGTCGAATCCTTATGCGAAAGCCATCGCCGACGAAGGAAAATTGACGACTTGTCCTCAGCAAAATACGTGGCAGGGAGAAAGGAAAAACTAGTGGAAGTTCCCCTAGAGTGCCGAATATAATACTCGGTGAAAAACCATCATACTCTAGAAACTGTGTATACGATCCTTCCCCTTCTGCCGCTGGGTGTCAAGTGTGCCGTCCTTGAGTCTCTGACAGACCACCTAGCCAAATACACGTGACTGACCTTGTCACCAAACCCCAGTCCAGCTATACACAATTCTGCCTCCCAAGCAGAAAAAGACACGAGAAACTCAATCCGTGAAAATCCCGTGTGCGCTGTCAGCGAAAAACCGTCAGCCCTAGCTATGACAGCAGAAACCTCCACTGTAAAACTCGTGCGATACAAAACATCCGTGCTCGTAGAGCACCGTCAGCAAACTCTGCTGTAACCCAATATCACGCACAGGCGCTTTCTATCATACACGACCAAGAACAGGCACTCCACTGAGTGACACTTTCTTGGTCTCTGTCACCCGATCGTGACAGTTTTCTTTTCGGAAATCGTAGTCTTCTTTGATACTAAGAGCAGTAAAAACTGTTCAATTGTTGCCATTCTCTGGACTCTCAGCATGTGGGCAAGAAACAAAATTGGACCCTCCCTCCCTCGAAACAAAAGCCGACAAAAGAAGGGGGAAAAAAGTAACCAAATAACGACCAGCAAGCGAGCACTTTTCTGTTGCATCAGGTTGTTTAGACTAGGCGTTAATCCTTTCTTTTATTTGTAAAACGTGGAGACAGACTGTTCACCTTCCCTTCCCAACCCCTTTTCCCAACCCCCACATACACAACCTTGTTCCTCTTCTATCAACACCCCCACCCCCACCCCCTTCCCACCCCCCAACTCAACTCTTGCTAGGCTCTTTCTTTCGCTCAAAAATCATCTCTCTCTCTCTCTCTCTCTCTCTCTCTCTCTCTCTCTCTCTCTCTCTCTCTCTCTCTCTCTCTCTCTCTCTCTCTCTCTCTGACCTTCCTTCAGTCTTTCCCCCCGCCCCATGTAAATAGGTCAGGTAAACAAATCCACCGGCATTGTTGTTCTCCTGTGTTTACTAACAAATCGGAATAAGGATATGTGGAATTTTGAAAACCTTTCTCCAGAGACAGAGAGAGAGAGAGACCGACACAGAGAGAGAGAGAGAGAGAGAGAGAGAGAGAGAGAGAGAGAGAGAGAGAGAGAGAGAGAGAGAGAGAGAGAGAGAGAGAGAGAGAGAGAGAGAGATGTAATAGGAAAACATATCTGTCGACCTTGAAAAAGAGTGTTAGTGTGTGTTAGAAATATATGTATTAATTTGAGTGTGTGGTTGTGTGTGTGTGTGTGTGTGTGTGTGTGTGTGTGTGTGCGTGTGTGTGTGCCTGCGCGTGCGTGCGTGTGTGTGTGTGTGTGTGCGTGTGTGTGTGTGTGTGTGTGTGGGTGTGTGTGTGTGTGTGTGTCTGCGTGTGTCTGTGTGAGAAAGATAGAGATTTGAGAGAAAGACTGAAAGCGAGATAGACCGTTGTTCATTTTTGTAACTTTTTTTACCCGTTTTTTGTTCTCTCCCCCTTTTTTTGTTTTTTATTTTTTGCTGCTTTAACCTTGTCAGCAGAATATCTCTTTGGGCACCGCCCTTGAGAGGCACACATGGTTAGCAAGCCAATCGTTTGTGCTCCTTAAAAGTGGGTCGTCTTGTCGTAACCATGACCGTGTGCCTCACCTTTGACAACCGGCGTGTCAAGTTGGCAAAATGTGTCACAGTTGCATAGTAAAAAGTTTTAAAAAAAGTTGAACAAAAAGAAAGAAAGAAAGAAAACAAATGTATGCAAGCAAGCAAACAAACGCCAGAGCGAAGAAGAATCAAGCAAAATTCGCTGATAAGCGAAGCATTCAAATCAGGTCAACAAAGAAACAATATTTGACAGCAAACCGGTTGTTAAATAGATGTATCCAACATGTAATGACCTCGAAACAAGTTTATCACTGTAAAACAGGCGGTTCATGAAAAGTACATATCTTTTACACAGTTGTAGTCAAATTTACTTTCAAAAGTTAAACACGTCCCGGACGTGATCGCAGGAATGTTAAGGTGTTGTCACATCTGACATTTATTTGGTGACAGTGTTTAGTCCACTTGGAAAGACTGTTTGTTGCTTTCTGATCCAAAACTGTTCCCTCTCGTGCCTGTGTGTAGGGTTGTTAGTGTACACCTGTTCGATGGGTAAACACCGCATGTCCTGCAGTGAGTGTCCAGGTAAACTGAAGTGCATTGTCACATGTGTACCAACATTTTTTGGAATGTGTGACCTATGCAAGTAGAAGCGGGTTTTGAGACTGTTTTTCGTCTCCCCGATATACTGTGCATGGTCACACTTGTTGCAGTACAGCGTGTAGATAATGTTGGACGAGGTGCAAGACATGCGGTGTCTGACCTCAAAGTGTTTTCTTGTACTGGCACTGGTGAAGGTCTTGGTCTCCTTCAAGTGTTCTTCGCATATGATGCATGTTTTACCACATTTTGCAACACCTGAGTCAGAGTCTACGGTGAGGGCTGGGGGAAGGACAGTAGGCATAATCATATGTTTGAGGCTTTTGGCGTTTCTTTCCTCAACTACTGGCAGTTCAGGTACCGCTTCCTTCATTCGTGTACTTGAGTGCAGTATTTCCTGATTTTCCTTCAACCATTCCCGCAGAAGAGGATTGGCAGGGTTGTGTGTGATAACAAAGGGAACTCTGTTGTTGGTAGACTTCTCTTTGTACGCCAAGGCCTCTGATCGTGGTGTTGCTCCCGCACTCCCTTTGGCTTCCTCCAGCGTTTTCTTCTTGTATCCACGCAGTCGGAAGGCTTGCTCCAGCTGATGACATTGCTGTGCGAAGTCCTTCTTTTTGGAGCATATACGTCGTGCCCTCAACATCTGGCTGTAGGGGATGTTTTCCTTGCAGTGTCTTGGGTGGCACGACGTATAGTGCAGGTAGTTTAGTTTGTCCGTGGGCTTTGTATGGAGATCTGTTTCTATGTACCCCTCCTGCATTTTGAGCGTGATGTCCGTGGGCTTTGTATGGAGATCTGTTTCTATGTACCCCTCCTGCATTTTGAGCGTGATGTCCGTGGGCTTTGTATGGAGATCTGTCTCTATGTACCCCTCCTGCATTTTGAGCGTGATGTCCGTGGGCTTTGTATGGAGATCTGTCTCTATGTACCCCTCCTGCATTTTGAGCGTGATGTCCGTGGGCTTTGTATGGAGATCTGTCTCTATGTACCCCTCCTGCATTTTAAGCGTGATGTCCGTGAGCTGTGTATGGAGATCTGTCTCTATGTACCCCTCCTGCATTTTGAGCGTGATGTCCGGGGGCTTTGTATGGAGATCTGTTTCTATGTACCCCTCCTGCATTTTGAGCGTGATGTCCGTGGGCTGTGTATGGAGATCTGTCTCTATGTACCCCTCCTGCATTTTGAGCGTGATGTCCGTGGGCTTTGTATGGAGATCTGTCTCTATGTACCCCTCCTGCATTTTGAGCGTGATGTCCAAGAAGGGCATTTCAACCGGCGATGAACCCATTGTGAATTTGATGGTTGGATGGAAGATCTCAAGTTCTTCTGGTGTGCCAGTCCATAGAAGGAAGATATCATCTATGAATCGCTTCCACGAGCTGGTATGGAGTGGAACTGGGCTTGTTTCCAGCATACGTTCTTCCAGCCATCCCATGAAGAGACTAGCAATTGTCGGGGCCTATATATATATTACCGCACAACCATACATACACACTCACACACACACACAAAACACACCCACACACACACACACACACACACACACACACACTCACACACACAACCACACTCACACACTCACACACACAGCCACACACACACACATTCAAAATCCTGCTTTGCACAAAAATGAGCAAGGTCGTAGCTTGTTGGTATGTGTGCATGTGTAAGGATGTTGTTAACCCATATTTTAAAGCTTCACTAGATATGCATCTGACGTCAATGATCTTTGACCGTTTACAGTGTGATTTACATTCGTATTAAGCTAGACTAATGACAAATAGTAAGCCTACCGTTCTGAACTCAGAATTTTATTAAAGAACTCTGAAACAAACTGCGGATTTCAAACCATTGAATTTAATCCTTTCTTTTTCATATCTGCGGCCCATTTGAAAAGGTTCGAGTGAATGCTCTACGTCTTCATTATACGCACAAAGCAATGATTCAGCAATGCTTCACGCTCATAAGATAATTGCCTATAGGCTATGTCATGTTTCAGTGTTTTGAGAAAAACGAGAAAAACGTTTTCGGTTTCTGAACAATCTGCCTATCTTATTTTAGTATTAAGTTGCAAACTGCCTATCTAGAGCGATTGACAGCGGGATAAGCGAGTGTTACAGGGCTGGCAACAACGTTTGTAATCAGTCAGCACAACTGCATTACAACCCAAATAAACTTTTGCACACCAAACAAGTCTTCCTGCATGAAAACAGCAACAGTTTTGCTTACGTAACCGTGACAATGATATCTGATGGTCTGAGAGTTTGTACTCTCTAACACATGATAGGTACCTTTCCAGTAGCTTCCCCTGTAGTCTCGCTGCAGAAATGCCTTTCACTGAGTTAGGTATTGTTCTTATTCAGTAGCGTGACAAATGGAGAATAACTGATCATTGCCGCTCTGGACTTCTGACTGAATAGGAAAGACGTTATTTGCTGGAGAATAAAATGAAGAAAACAAATCAGGGAGAATTATAAGAGAGTCGTTCTACACTTCCTACAAGATGAGCCTATATGTCTACGTAGGATATAGCTCAGTTGGTAGCGCGCTGGATTTGTATTCAGTTGGCCGCTGTCAGCGTGAGTTCGATCCCAGGTTCGGCGGAAATTTATTTCAGAGTCAACTTTGTGTGCAGACTCTCTTCGGTGTCCGAACCCTCCCCCCGTGTACACTACATTGGGTATGCACGTTAAAGATCCCACGATTGACAAAAGGGTCTTTCCTGGCAAAATTGCTTAGGCACAGTTAATAATTGTCTACCTATACCCGTGTGACTTGGAATAATAGGCCGTGAAAGGTAAATATGCGCCGAAATGGCTGCAATCTACTGGCCGTATAAAATTTCATCTCACACGGCATCACTGCAGAGCGCCTAGAACTGTACCCACGGAATATGCGCGATATAAGCGTCATTGATTGATTGATTGATAACTCTGAAGAGCTAGAAACTAATTTCATTTGCTTTTAAGAGTACGCTCATAAGCCTAGCATGTTGTGCACCATGTTCCTTATTTCATGTATGCGGCAATATTCCAATGAAATTTACTGAATAAACTTGTTTAAACCAGTAACTAAAGAAGGGAGGTTAACAATGCCAGATGTAAACGAAGGTTTATTTCTGACGTTACCATTTTCAAAACGTTTAGGTGTTCACCGATTTTGCTGTGTAACAGGGGGCAGGGGTAAGAAAGAAAGGGGAAAAAGAGGGGGGGGGGGGGAGAGAAAAGGAAACGGACGAGGGAGGGGGTGATAGGAAGGAAGGGAGGGTGAGGGTAAAGGAGGGTTAGAGAAGGAAGTCGGATTAAGGAATAGGGAGGTATGGGAAGCCGCGACGGGTTTCCTGCATTGTATGTTGTGGACACACACACACACTCACACACACACACACACACACACACACACACACACACACACACACACACACACACACACACACACGTTCTAGTAACGATCCGATGGGCGCTACCAGGCAGACAAATATTTTGCCATGTTCCGGCATCCCCACAATGGCTTCCGTCCGCGCCAAACTGCAAAGTGAGCTCTCACTTAGCTTCTGACTTTTTTTCTTTTCTTTTTTTTTTTGTGTGCCTTGTGTGTTTGTCTCTTCTTCGTTTTTTTCCGTTTTTTTCCTTCTTCTTCTTCCCTTTATTCGCTCAAACATCTTTAACTGGCTTTTCATTCTTTGTGTGTGTGTGTGGCTTCCATGCCTCAGCCCCTGTTTCATGCTGCTTAATGTTGCTAGCCTTATCCTTCACTTTAAAAAAAAAACCGGTCTGTCATGTGATTTCATTTCTTTTGTAATTTATTTGCTTCGGAAACTTGCTTTTAATATTGTTAGGTACACGGTTTTTTTTAGAAACTACAGTCGCGCTTCCTAGGCGTGTGCGTAATTATTTGGAATCAGCCAACTGCATTCCTGGCAGAATAACCGAGGTCTTTTACGTACCATGGCGGTGACACAAGGGTGGGACTTGGATACTGTCTCTGAATCATCCCGGACCTGTAACCCGAGAATCATACACCAAGTGCTCTACCAACTGAGCTGCCAGAAATCTGTTCTTCTTCCGTTTAGCAACCACGGTCATAAATGATCATTATTATTGCCTGTTTAGCTGTTTGTTATACTGGCTCATCACTTTCTACCCGCTTTTTCCGTGAACGTATAAGCGCTTTATTGGCTAATAACTACAATGGTTTGGTAAGAAAAAAAATGCAGTCTGTTAATTTCGTTCTGTGAGTTGAACAGATTGACACTGTGCGCGCCTTCGTGTGCGAGGCTGGTACTACAAATTGTTCATACGAAATGACAAACACAGGTTACAAGCGATAACGCGCAAAAATACTGGTTTATTACTTTACATCTGATCAGTATTGTATATTGATTACAGTACTATGTATTGCGTAATTCAATATGCATATTGCGGTAAAAAACTAAACAGAAAGAAAAAGAGAAAAGAAAACAAAGTATTAGACATGGCAAAGATATCAAAAATGCATAAACAAAACGCGAGAAACAAAAACGGGAAAAAATAAACAATCACAAAACAGACGAAGACAAACAGACAAGAAAGTTATAATACCAAACACTCGTTGGTTAATCCTTTAACAGTACGAAAGGATTACGTTCCTTACGTTAAACAATATAATAAACACTAAGAATACTCAAGAAACTTAGCATAAATACATTTAAAACCAAAATGGCTACTTTCAGGAGAATACAAAACGTTGACTCATCAGGC
>NC_090248.1:42178060-42223060 GCF_037325665.1 Littorina saxatilis
GAGAGGGGGAGAGACTTAGACTTAGACTTAGAACATTTTATTCACATAAAGGGTAGACATTTTAGGCCATAGGCTTAATCTTACAATGTGCCCTTTACATTCACACAAACACATATTCACGCGTGCGCCCGACTAGAATCATAGAAACATCAAACATACAGTAATAATAAATGAGAAAAGTAGTAGAAAATACATGAATGGAACATCAATAAAGCAATTACAGAATGGAACATTAATTACGCAATCACACTTGCGCACTCACACGCAGACGCACAAGGAGGAACACATATAATACTAATAATAATATACACACAACTAAGTGCCATTCAACAAGCACACAGTGAGCCTACCAAGACAGGTAGATTTAGCATTATGTAGGCATGCAGCAGTCAATATTTCAGAGTAATAAAATAATTGTAATTAACAAAGCTAGCTACAATACCGGCAGTGTAACTTATGAAGACCTCAGTATGTGTTTCCTGAGGGAGGTTTTGAATGCGTTCAATGAACGGCACGTTTGTACATTCGAAGGAAGAGAGTTCCACAGTGAAGGTCCCACAAAAGCAAAGCTAGTTTTGTATAGATCTATGCGAGTCCTTGGTAATATATAGATTTGTTTGACACATAGCGCTCGGAAGCTTTAGTCAAGAATGCATTTAGGTATGGTGGGGCCAGCTCATTGAGCGCCTTGTACATTAGAATTAAGATGTTGTAATCAAGCTGCTGTTGAAGTGGAAGAATATTGGCTACCTTCAACTTTTCTGACGTGGACAGATAAGGATTGGTTACAATAAGCTTTGCACCTCTTCTGTGCAAGGAGTTTAGTTTTTTTCATTATATTTTCACTGGCACCGCACCATACAGTGGAGGCATAATTAATATATGATAGACAGTGTGCCACGTAAAACATTTTCAGTCCCTCCTTGTCTACAAAGGGTTTTAGTTTAGATAAGAGATGGAGATTGCTTGACAGCTTTTTACAGATATTCTTAACGTGTATGTTCCACCTAAGCTCCTGGTCAACTTCAATTCCTAGTACTCTGTGTGATGAAACCTGTTCTATAGGATCTGAGTGCAGTTTTAAGTTGAGGAGAAGGGGCGCTCTCTGATGTTTCTGTCTAGATGTGACTACCATACTGCTGGATTTTTTGGGATGCAGGGTAATTTTGTTGTTACTACACCACTGTTCAACGTCGTTGATTCCCTGCTGAAGGTCAGCCTCCACTTGAACTATTTTTTTGGACGATGAGTGAAGAGAGCTATCATCAGCAAAAAGCTCACAAGATACATTTTTATTCGTAATATGCAAAGGTAGGTCGTTTATGAAGATACTAAATAAAAGTGGGCCAAGAATGGACCCCTGAGGAACTCCGCAATTTAGAACACCATCTTGTGAATATTGACCATTTAGATATACCCGCTGGGATCTGTTCGTGATGAACGATGCAAGCAACTTAACTGTATCACTGTTGTTTATATAAAACTTTAGTTTAGTTATGAGAATATTGTGATCGACTGTTTCAAACGCTTTCCTCAGATCGAGGAAAACTGCACCAACTAATTTGGAATCATTGATAGCCGACAGCCAGGTGTCACAGAGACGGACAAGAGCCGTGGAACAAGAATGAAACTTACGAAAACCAGATTGGAATTGGTAAAAAGATCGTGGCTTTCCATGTGATGGATTAGTTTATGGATATGCATCTCAAGAGGCTTAGAGAGCACCGATAGAACAGAGATAGGACGAAGGTTCTTGATGTCGCTAGAATCCGACGTCTTAGGAATAGGAATAACATAATAGGAAGAGAGAGAGAGGGAGAGAGAGGGATATAGAGAGAGGGAGAGAGAAGGAGAGAGAGAGGGAGAGAGAGAGAGAGATATAGTGAGAGGGAGAGAGAAGGAGAGAGAGGGAGAGAGGGATATAGCTAGAGAGAGGGAGAGAGAGGGAGAGAGAGGGATATAGAGAGAGGGAGAGAGAGGGATATAGAGAGATGGAGAGAGAGATATATATATATATATAGAGAGAGAGAGGGAGAGAGATATAGAGAGAGGGAGAGAGAGAGATATTTGAAGAGGGAGAGAGAGAGAGAGAGAGAGGGAGAGAGAGGGATATAGAGAGAAAGAGAGATAGGAAGAGCGATATATATAGAGAGAGGGGGAGAGAGGGAGAGAGAGATATAGAGAGAGGGAGAGAGAGAGATATAGAGAGAGGGAGAGAGAGATATATATAGAGAGAGATATATATAGAGAGAGGGAGAGAGAGAGATATAGAGAAAGGGAGAGAGAGGGAGAGAGAGAGGTGTAGAGAGAAGGAGAGAGAGGGAGAGAAAGAGATATAGAAAGAGGGAGAGAGAGGGAGAGAGAGAGCTATAGAGAGAGGGAGAGAGAGATATAGAGAGAGAGGGAGAGAGAGAGAAAGAGGGGGTGAGAGAGAGAGGGAGAGAGAAGGAGAGAGAGAGAGAGAAAGGGAGAGAGGGAGAGAGAGAGAGAAAGAGGGAGGGAGAGAGAGATAGAGAGGGAGAGCGAGAGAGAAAGAGAGGGGAGAGAGAGAGAGGGTGGAGAGAGAGGGAGAGCGAGAGAGAGGGAGAGGGAGGGAGGGAGAGAGATAGAGGGAGAGATAAAGAGAGGGAGAGAGAGAGATATAGAAAGAGGGAGAGATAGAGAGGGAGAGATAAAGAGAGATGAAGAGAGAGGGGGAGAGAGAGATGGAGAGAGAGATGGAGAGAGAGAGATGAAGAGAGAGAGGGGGAGAGAGAGAGGGAGATAGAGAAAGAGAGAGGGAGAGAGAGAGGGGGAGAGAGAGAGATAGAGAGAGAGGGAGGGAGAGAGAGAGCGAGAGTGAGAGAGAGAAAGAGGGAGAGCGAGAGAGAGAGAGGGCGAGAGAGAGAAAGAGAGAGGGAGAGAGAAAGGGGGAGAGAGAGAGGGAGAGAGAAAGGGGGAGAGAGAGAGGGAGAGAGAGAGATAGAGGGAGATAGAGATGGAGAGGGAGAGAGAGAGGGGGAAGAAGAAGAAGAAGAAGAAGAAGAAGAAGAAGAAGAAGAAGAAGAAGAAGAAGAAGAAGAAGAAGAAGAAGAAGAAGCAGAAGAAGAAGGAAAACATAAATACATGAAGATGATTATAAACACAGTTATCTTATGTAACAAGTTTATTTCAAGAGAATATTCAAACAAAATTAAAGCAATCTATCTGGAATTGACGAAAACTATTCGACTGGAAAAATAAAGCAATGAATTAATTCTGCCTGTATGCAAACGCAGAAACTCAGGTACACGCACACGCACATACTCACACATAAACATGCATACGCACACACACGGTCAAACCCGCACTCTCGCATGCACAAACAACTCCATGCATATGTATGTATACACATGTTACGTATACACATGTTACTGTTCCACACACAAGTCACTTTTGTCAACCGCACGCTGCCATTACACATTGAATGAAAATAACAGAAGGGTTCTACCTGATTAATCTTCAGAAAACGGATGTAAAACACATTTAAACTAATAATTAAACATTAACTTTGTTTGAATCAATTTAAAATTAAATGAATGTCTCTGGTTAACGTTGACTATGTCAAATACACATGCAACTAAGAGACAAACAAATACCCAAGTAAATTTGTCACTGTTGCCAACTGCTGCCATTACAAAGGTTGAGTTGCACATGATTAAATTTCAAAAAAACTGATTTTTATGGAGAAATCAGATCACAAGGTAACACCCCCCCCCCCCCCACCCCCCCTCTTTGGGGTCAGAGTTGGTTTCTCAGCCGTCGGTCTATAATATACTCTTGGTTTGGCAGCACAATTCAGGATGTTCCTCTTTCATTATTTCATATTGGTGAACACGTCCTCAAATTGAAAGTCTGAAAGTAGAGTGCTAATTTGCACGCCTGTTCACTAAATATCTTGATTAACAATCACGCACGCCGGGAATTTGGAATGTAATCGCGAAGTAATGTCTTAATGTCAAACGTGGTCGATAGTGCCTTAACGAGTACAGGTTATGCTCGGCAGTCCGGACATCTAACTCTAAGTCTAACTTTTTCTAAGTTGAAAAAAGGGCTGCCCCCGAGGGGGCGGCCCCCGTGAAATGTAACAATTGTTACGTTTTTCGGGGGCAGCCAACGAATAATGTAACATTGTTACATTATTAGGGGCTGCCCCCGAATAATGTAACAATTGTTACATTATTACATTATTAGGGGCTGCCCCCGAATAATGTAACAATTGTTACATTATTCGTTTTTTGTTACATTATTCGTTGTATCACACGTTCCCGTACACGTGCTGAAAAGTTCCATATCTATATCTGTCCATCAACTATATCGCCCGCGACTGAATTCACAAGTCGCAGCGTTTGAAGTGGCAACGTTCACATAACGAATGTCGTCGCACAAGACGTATCAACGAGTCAACATCGAGAAAAAGAAGTAGGGGAGAGAAGAGGCGGACAGCGATGGGGTGAGAGAAGCAGAAGGCATGTTTCACAATCTTCAATCACAGACGTAATCCTTTTTTTAGCACTAAATAAATCTCGACACAAACCTTTGAAATTATGGAAGTTTTTTGGTGTTTTTTTTAAAAGCCTGATGGAAACAAGAGAAAAAAAAACACGTGTTTGCAGACAATACTGTGTTTCATTAACATGAAATGAACACTACTAAAATACACTTCCCAGTCAAGTATCAATGATATATTTATTTTCCAGGTGTTCTCACCACCGCCTCCACCCCCACCCCCCCACCCCCTTTCCTCCACCAGGCCCACCTTCTTCCAATACGGATTTTTGCACTGTTTCAAGGCAATTTGAATAGTAGGAATTGTCTGCAATTAGAACACCCCCCCCCCCCCCCCTTCCTGCTGGAGACAATTTGGTTTCCAGACACGAGGATAGACCCCAAAACTGATTACCATTGAAATGTAAAATGTACTCACCGTCACGGGGGCTTTGCCCCCCTGTCCCCCCAACAGGGCGTCGCCGTTGTACCCCACAAGGAGCCTGGGCAGCCCCTGGACCCCTGCCTCATTCTTGAACACCCCCCCCCCCCCCCCCCCCCTCTATTATACTTGATCCATCTGCCACTCAATCTCGTGTGTTTTTGTGTTTGTTTTCTTGGTCTTGCAAAGGGGAGTCAGATTAATGACTAATGAATAGCATTAAGCTGCAGATAATCTCATTGTCCCGTCTCCTCATCATCGCAGTTCTTTACTTATTCCGTTTGTGTTCCGTCCATTCATCCCTTGTCTTGCAGTCTATCGATCTATCCCATCGGACCGCCATTGATCAAGGGGGAGCACTCACCTGCACCAGTTCATTCACAGTTCTCTTCCGTGGCGTTTCATTCATTGACTCTTTCATTAATGTGTCCTGTGTTCAAAGATTAATGCCGCCGCCGTACCTGAGATCGTGATGTCCATTCACGACTCCTTGCAGACGGCTACCAATCACCTGGCTGCACCTGTCACTGTGCAAGAGAGAGAGAGGTGGGGGTGGAGAGAAAGAGGGGGGGGGGGTCAGTGGAGAGACGGAGGAGGAGAGGGAGAGAGAGAGAGAGAGAGAGAGGGGAGAGAGAGAGTGAGAGAGACAGAAAGAGAGACAGAGACATACAGACAGACAGACAGACAGAGACAGAGAGATAGAGATAGGGAGGGAGAGAGGGGGAGACAGAGACAGAGAGAGGGAGGGGGGGCTGAGACAGAGAGATAGAGGGGGGGGAGACTGAGAGAGAGGAGAGGGAGAGAGATTGAGAGAAAGAGGGAGATATATATATATTATATATATATAATATACAGACAGTCAGACAGACAGACAGAAAGATAGAGAAATAGACAGACAGACAGACTGACAAACAGACAAGCAGAGAGACAGACAGACAGACAGACAGAGAGACAGACAGAGAGACAGACAGAGAGACAGACAGAGGAAATGTGCAAGACTCAGTTGTTGGTTGAATGGTGGGACAAGGCTATCGGATGGAATAGCGTGACTCGACGAGGCTTTAACTGACGCAACTGAATGACCGGGGTGTCAGACTAGCGGTTAGTTGTTGTTGTTGTTGTTGTTGTTGTTGTTGTTGTTGTTGTTGTTCTTCTTCTTCTTCTTCTTCTTCTTCTTCTTCTTCTTCTTCTTCTTCTTCTTCTTCTTCTTCTTCTTCTTCTTCTTCTTCTTCTTCTTCTTCTTCTTCTTCTTCTTCTTCTTCTTCTTCTTGATGTTGTTCTGTGGTTCAAGATTTTTTCAGAGTGAACAAAAGGACAATAGAAACAAGTCGCGTAAAGCGAAATCAATACATTTAATCAATATGTTGTCGTTACAGAATGGAACTGAACGCAGTGCGGGTTTTTTATCGACACTAGTAAATCGTTGGCTGGCCGAAATCTTGAGGCCGAGACAACGCTGACACACGGTCATGGTAACACAAACCGAATGAACATAATTTCCATAACACGGATGTTCTTGATTTTTGAGTTTGTTTTCAATCCTAACACAACATGTTTATTATGTTTTGATTCAGGAGATGATAATGAATACATTAGTCATAACTTGACTGAATGTAAAAAAGAACATAATGTCGCAGTGTTTCGGAATGGAAGAAAACAATCATGGCGCGCAAGGATACCGCGAATCGTGTGTGTGTGTGTGTGTGTGTGTGTTGTGTGTGTGTGTGTGTGTGTGTGTGTGTGTGTGTGTGTGTGTGTGTGTGTGTGTGTGTGTGAATACGTGTTCTCACAAAGTGTTTGCGGCAAGATGTGAGAGCATCCTTTCATTTTTATTCGGACTAAACTCCTCATGTTGGCTGCTTTCTCGTCAGATATGGCACTTCCTGACTTTTTGTAGGAGCTGAACATTTTAAATGTTATCTTTCTTTATGATTATCTTCTATATTCATTTATAACTGTCTTTCTTACTTCGTCTTTTTCTTTAAATCCTCCTGTCTTTCTTCAAAGACGCACGTTAAACGCCTTGTAAACCGGCAACACACATCCATCCCGGGAGGGTGATAAGCATCCTACCCCTTGAACTAAAATTAAAAGCCTTTGTTAAATTAATTTGCTGATACTGACACTGATTCCGTTTGCGAAATAAATAATCACAAATTCCCACTCGGTAGAGAAACCAGCAATGCTGTTGAGTTTTGGTTTTGGGTTCAAGTGCTAGTCTTTCGGATGAGACGAAAAACCGAGGTCCTTTCGTGTACACTACATTGGGGTGTGCACGTTAAAGATCCCACGATTGACAAAAGGGTCTTTCCTGGCAAAATTGGATAGGCATAGATAAAAAATGTCCACCAAAAAAAATAACCGTGTGACTTGGAATAATAGGCCGTGAAAAGTAGGATATGCGCCGAAATGGCTGCGATCTGCTGGTCGATGTGAATGCGTGATGTAGGCCCCTATTGTGTAAAAAATTCCATCTCACACGGCATAAATAGATCCCTGCGCCTTGAGTCCGAGTCTGGAGATACGCGCGCGATATAAGACTTCATATAATAATATGATCAAATGACAATTAGATGTGTTTGTCTATGTAAGAGCCTGAGAAGATCTATCATCATTATAATGGAGCTAAACAAAAAGGATGTTACACTGAAACCCCTGGGGGCTCCGTGCACCTTGAAGTGCCAAGCACAGAAACTTTATGTTTTGGGCAGATGTGTGATAAAGTTACATTAAAAAATATTGACTTGGAATAGTGACATGTTCAATTGAATCAGAGATAAGAACAACACGTCAGTGACTGGAAGTGCTATTCAACGAAAGAAACTGTGAAAAATATCAATCATGTTGATGTGTATAAAGACAAGGAATATAGCACAGCGCAAATTCGTTCTTTACTTTTATCTCGTCATTGCATCTTCGGTGAAGCGATCGCCTCGGCGATGGAATGCTGATGCTCTCAAAGTGGTCTAAGAGAAGTAACCGTGTATTTAGAAGCGCAGCACAGAATATAGCTTCGGTTGTTTCCCTTACACCACGGCGAGCGCAACAGGGGAGCCCACTCTTTGATTTCAGACTGCTCTCCCTTCCTTCGTCTGTTTCAAACATGTCACGAGCAAGGGTGTTGGGTTTGTTATTGCTTGCAATATCGCCGATAACGTTCGTCGTTTTGGTTCGCACCTTTACCGTGCAGTTCAGGACAGATGCAGTGAGGAAATGCAGCAGTTCCGATGCGGACTTCATCCCACTGACAGAGAAAAGACTGGAAAACTTCAGACAAGCTCTGCGCTTCAGAACTGTTTCGCGAGATCAACATGACTACAATCGTGAGGAACTTGCTCGGCTTGGAAAATTCATCGTGCAAGGTAGCAATATTTCTTCGTTGAGGTTAAGGTGAAACAGGTGATAGTTGTAGCGGGAAAGAAATCATAAAGTTGAGTTTGTCCTAGAGGGATTTTGAAGAGGAGGCGGAGGTATAAATTGTATTCCACGTTCCGTCGATAACCTAAAAAGGTTCCTGCAATGTATCGACCCTGATGTATTGTGTTGCTCAAGATTGTATTTCGTCAACAATACATTCCTCCCTTCTTGTGAAGCATGAGTTGTTGGCCAATCCAACAATACATTCCTCCCTTCTTGTGAAGCATATATGAGTTGTTGGCCAATCCAACAATACAATGTCATTCCTCCCTTCTTGTGAAGCCTGAGTTGTTGGCCAATCCAACAAATACATTCCTCCCTTCTTGTGATTGTGAAGCATGAGTTGTTGGCCAATCCAACAATACATTCCTCCCTTCTTGTGAAGCATGAGTTTTTGGCCAATCCAACAACACATTCCTCCCTTCTTGTGAAGCATGCGTTTTCGGCCAATCTTTCGATCTTGGCAAAATTATATCCAGCACACTTATTTTTATATCTGGGCTATTTGACTTTTTTTTTTCTCCAGCTTATCCAACAAAAACTTCATCCCCTCTTGTCAAGCATTATCGAGTTTGTGGCCAATATCGCTTGACAAATTTATTACCAGCATGCATTTTTCTATATCTGTGCTAATTGCCTTTTTTTGTGTGTTGCAGCTTATCCAACGATACATTCCTCTCCTCTGGTCAAGCATGAGTTTGTGGCCAATCTCAGCCTGCTGTACACTGTCAAGGGATCGGACGCCATTCTCACACCGTACCTGCTGGCCAGTCATCTGGACGTTGTCCCTGCTGACGCCAACCAATGGGAAGCTGACCCCTTCGCTGCGGACATAATCAATGATTTCATCTACGCTCGAGGGACCATTGACGTTAAGCAGGGGGTGATGGTAAGACTGGAGATAGTTAATGGTTGGACAAATTAAACTGAATATGGGAGGTATGACTAGGTAAGACCCCCCCCTCCCAAATTTAAGATTTTCTCCCTTTTAAAGGCACAGTGCAGCTCACAGCCTTCGTTTTGCGTTTTTGTTGCAGCTGAGTGCATTTACAGTTCAAAAATCCTCCTATGGTAGTAAAACAAACCCAAAACTACCCAACGACGACATCTGTGAAGCTCGACAGTTTCTTGTTCACGCGAGTGCATAAATTAACCTAGTTATTACGTGGTGTTTGGTCGGAGTTCGATTCAACTGAGTGATTCCGGCCTCCATTTTGTTTTACACAAACTCATGATGACGTCTGACATAGTTTGCTTAGTGACGTGTCTTTTTGTGCATGATGTGGTGATCTACCTGATCTAAATTTAGATCCAAAAATAGGTCAAGACCAGCCGGGTCCGAGTACGAAATTAATTCGTAAAAAAATTGCAGTTCTTGACTCTTTGGGTGCAAGTCAATGAAACTTGGTAGTTCTTCTAACGGATAGCTGCCTGAGGTATGACTAAAAGCCCCAGGGGCTCCGTGCACCTGGATTTGACAAGTTCAGTACCTTTAAGACCCTATTCTCTTAGACATTCTATTCATAACCTCTGTAAATTACCCCAATGTTACGACTCCCTCATTTTTAAGACCTGATTTTGTCAGATGTTTGGAGGTCCTAAATGGGGGGGAGTTCCACTGTATACACATTAAGTGTAAAGTTCATTTGAGACACTCAGGTAGTTTTTTTTACATCTACATTTATTTCTCTGTAATTCCTTTCAAAATTGATTCAAGACAATCAGACCACTATGATTTTGTAGAGTTGAATTATTGTGGGGGCGTTGTTATAAATTTACACAAGCAATCAATTATCTCATGTGCATTTTGGATACAATATGTCGACTGCTTGTTTTGTCTGTCTGTGTGTCAATATTGCTGTCCAATTTTTGTCTGTGTTTGTCTATATGAATACCGTTAGTGCATAATGTATCAATGGATTATATATTCTCATGAAGTTTTATTTTTTCTACATTCTGTTTATCTGTCAACTATTTACAATATACAACAATATAGCAGTGACATTTGTAATGTTACTTTTTAAGGGCATTCTGGAAGCACTGGAGTTCCTGCTGTCCAACGGCTTTCAACCCCGCAGAACATTTTATGTAGCATTTGGCCATGATGAAGAGGTATAAGGATTTCTGTGTGTGTGTGTGTGTGTGTGTGCATGCGTTTGTGTGTGTGTACGTGTGAGTGTTGGTTTGAGTTCTTCTGCGCATTTTAGAATTGGCCTCACATGACTGTGTGCGTGTTTGTTAGTATACATGTGTGTGTGCATGTTTCTATGAGGATAGCGCAATTTTGACCTGATTTAACACAATACCAAGCCTTTCTTTAGTGTCGTATGAGTAATAATTCAATCTTGAAAGAGAGAAGGTGATAGCGATTTGTTATCTTATTTTATTTTGTTTGCTCTTCCTTTTTCAATAATTTAAGTTATTGAGACATCCCAGTACTGCACTAAGGGATTTATAGAGCAAATCGAGAACATTCATTATTGAACGAAGCGCATAGCGCTGAGTTCAATAATTATTTTCGAGATTTGCTCTATAAATCCCTTAGTGCACTGGGATTGTTTCAATAACGATATTGTCAGTTCCGCCAGAGAAAAAAGAAGATTCAAAACGCACATTTTGCAATGCGCATTTGGATAGGCGTAACTGTGTGGTCAGGTTTGTGTCACTGGATCTACTTTTGTGTGGGCTGTCTCAAGTGTGTCGTGCTTTCGCCACACGCAAACTCTTGTTTTAATTTCTGTTGGTAAATTCCA
The DNA here is from genome assembly GCF_037325665.1 of Littorina saxatilis. NCBI lineage: Eukaryota > Metazoa > Mollusca > Gastropoda > Littorinimorpha > Littorinidae > Littorina > Littorina saxatilis. Next base: position 42,189,179 of record NC_090248.1, read on the forward strand.
GTGTAGCGTTAAGCTAAAAAGTGATGATCTTTCATAGAGACCTCATTTAAACTCGGAGAAAGGACTGTGCTCTTAAGTTATTTGCGATTCGAAACCTTCATCGAGCTTCGACAGATTGACTGTGCAGAGTTTTGCCTCTTGCCGAGGTCGACGGAAAGCACATTTTCAAAATAAATGTGGCATGTTTCTCGTGTGGTATCTTCACTCATCGGGGAGTCTGGTACTGAATATGAACGGTAAGAATGCTCTGAACCCTACACGTATTATGTCCCCATCGTTTTATCGTTTACATTCGCCCAACATGTTAATTTGCTGAGCGGGATTTATGTCGTCTGCTAGGTACTATAGCAATCGAACCACTGCACTGAGTCTCATTTCAAAAACAAAAATTGCTCGTCACGTTGCACTGAGTCTGCACGCATGAGGCAGGCTGGTAATAAGTCTTATATATGGTAAGAACGTTCTAAACCCTACACGTTTTCGATTCCGATTGTTCTTGCCTTGAAATAATAATTCGGAAAACATTCATTTACTGAACAGATGCAGTCGTATTTCAGTGTAGTCTGCTACGTGCTGATCTAGCTGCTACGTTATCGGAATAACACTTGTGTTTTCTGTTAGCTGCTGGGAATTGTATACTAGACTAACTCATCATTTGGTAATGTGGATAATAAGCTACATGCCACTAACATGGCATAATTATGAGAGGAATCTTCGCAAGTCGAAACTGAAAAATTAGACACAGTGGGTTCTATTTTTAGATCTGTGGCACAGGCACATGCAATCTGTCAGAAAAAAAACCCACTTCTGCTTTAATTGAGAAGCAGGAAATGTATGGTCATAATCATTGGTATTGTGGAGAATATGAGCTACATGTCATTAATTAATTCTGAGGATGAGAGTACACTGTCGCTTAGGCAAAGGGCGGAAGAATACGCTCTGTGGAAAAGTTTTAGCGCATCGCCATTAGCCAATCAACTGGTTCACATCAGTCATGTGACACCAGTACTTACTGACAATTGTTTTTATCATACATTTGTTTGTTGCCAGGTGGCAGGACTGGATGGAGCTTACAACTTGGCTGAAACTCTAAGACTCAGAGGCGTTAAGAAGCTGGAGTTTGTATCCGACGAAGGGCTCACTGTGCTCAACCAGATTGTTCCAGGGATTGCAAAGCCTGTGGCAGCGTATGTTTATAGACTTCATGGTTTGTGTTAACGATAATTATGTGGCATTTTATCAATGCTTTTCATTTGAAAATACCGGAAAATATTTGTCAGCTGTACAGACGGATTAAATTGCATTTGAAAGTTTTCCTTTGTCAAAGTGAGCCTCTGTTGACTATAAATAGGTGATATATGACACCAGTTTAGAAAACACCTATAGAAAATGGAATCACTGCATGTGTATTTAAAACTCAAAGATACAATTGTGCAATTATTTTGGTTAATCGGGAATTGTGACATCTTGGGGAAGATAATTAACAGAAAGAGAACCACCTGCTAAACGTCCCTGATATTTGTTACATTATTGTTGTGTTTGTGTTTAATAAGTGTAGTTGGAAAATTGTTGCCGATGGTCAAAGATACGGAAATGTGTGAATGATATTTCTTGGCAGGAGTAAACTGCTTCTAGTACAATCAGTCATCATGCAAGTGTTGCAGGAGATGCTCAAAATCATGTGTAATTAGAAGAAAATAACATTGACAGGAACATTTTGTTAAAGGATTAATTTCTAGTGAGAAAATTCGGTATTGCATCTGTTTTCTGACTCAGTTGTTGGTCTAATTTCATTTCAGAATAGGCACGTCAGAAAAGGGTCAAGTGATCCTGAGGCTGAAGGTCAAAGGGCAGACAGGACACTCTTCCATGCCTATAAAGGACAGTTCCATCGGCATCCTTGCAAGGGCTGTTCACAGGTTTGTTTGTTTGTTTGTTTGCTTAACGCCCAGCCGACCACGAAGGGCCATATCAGGGCGGTGCTGCTTTGACATATAACGTGCGCCACACACAAGACAGAAGTCGCAGCACAGGCTTCATGTCTCACCCAGTCACATTATTCTGACACCGGACCAACCAGTCCTAGCACTAACCCCATAATGCCAGACGCCAGGCGGAGCAGCCACTAGATTGCCAATTTTAAAGTCTTAGGTATGACCCGGCCGGGGTTCGAACCCACGACCTCCCGATCATGGGGCGGACGCCTTACCACTAGGCCAACCGTGCCGGTCTGTTCACAGGTATTTTGCAAACTGTTGTGAATACAGTCAAATCTTCCTTAAGTGCTGTTCACATGGCTGACTTTCTACCAACTTTCCCCCATATTTCAAGCGATTTTAGTTGGCACCATGCCAGTTAAATCAAAATTGCTGCCATGATGAGCATGAACAGAACAAACGCTCAAACTAGTTTAAAGCGGTGATTATCGGCAGACTTGAAGGCCAGTTCAGCTATCAGAGCTATACCTCCTAATGCGGGAAAAGTGTGGTTAGAGCTTAAACCAGTCAGCAAACGCGATAAGGAATGTCAGAGCAAAATCTGCGCCAAGTCACTGCAGCTTCTAAAATGAGTTTTTGAGTCGAGCTAAATAATATATTTTCTAAATCGTGCCTTAATTGCTGGTGCAGTTCACAAATACACACAGTCACGTATACACATGCAGACATTTAATCATGATATAAAGAGATGAAACCAAGTCATTAGTCAAGTAGCGTGCCTGCATTTTGGACTGAAAATCTGTGTTTCTGTTTCCCCACTGTGATTGAACAATAAGTTTTGACTACATGTAATAGCAAAAGTACCTAATTTTCTCCTACTCTGTTTGGCTTTCAGACTGGAAAGCAACCCACATCCAAGCATGTTTGGCTACGGCCCTGAGCGAGCCATGTTTGAGCATCTTGCGGCTGATGTGAGTTGTCATCACTACATGTTTGGTATTGACTGTATATCCTGTTGTTTGCAAAATGATAGTTAATGCATACACACTGTTACTGTTGTTTGCAAAATGATAGTTAATGCATACACACTGTTATTGTTGTTTGCAAAATGATAGTTAATGCATACACACTGTTACTGTTGTTTGCAAAATGATAGTTAATGCATACACACTGTTACTGTTGTTTGCAAAATGATAGTTAATGCATACACACTGTTACTGTTGTTTGCAAAATGATAGTTAATGCATACACACTGTTACTGTTGTTTGCAAAATGATAGTTAATGCATACACACTGTTACAGTTGTTTGCAAAATGATAGTTAATGCATACACACTGTTACTGTTGTTTGCAAAATGATAGTTAATGCATACACACTGTTACTGTTGTTTGCAAAATGATAGTTAATGCATACACACTGTTATTGTTGTTTGCAAAATGATAGTTAATGCATACACACTGTTACTGTTGTTTGCAAAATGATAGTTAATGCATACACACTGTTACTGTTGTTTGCAAAATGATAGTTAATGCATACACACTGTTACTGTTGTTTGCAAAATGATAGTTAATGCATACACACTGTTACTGTTGTTTGCAAAATGATAGTTAATGCATACACACTGTTACAGTTGTTTGCAAAATGATAGTTAATGCATACACACTGTTACTGTTGTTTGCAAAATGATAGTTAATGCATACACACTGTTACTGTTGTTGAAGGTATTCGCCACAATGAGTGACAAGATTGTATCGTTATAATTTGGAGTGTGTGTGCATGTTTGCACCCACATACAGTTCAGGCGCGATCGCGGCAGACTCCCTTATTTTTAAGGGAGGGAGAACTTGAGCTCCTGTCAGTCACTCCAGTACACGCGTTCGGAATGCACGATATGCGTGTGCTCGATACGGTTAATTAAACACTTCCCTCGGCCTATGGGAACTTGACTCAGAGCCGAAGGCGCAGATCCTTTGCCCAGTCCATAAAACAAGAGGCACATACAATACGCGCACTTGACTTGACTTGGCACAGAGATATAGAATATTCTATATCTCTGTGGGTAGAAGAGACGAAATAGGTGAACAAGAATAATCAGATATGTAATAGTTTTACTGCATTATAACAAACATTTAGTGTTAATGCTGCTACATTTAAATTAAAGCCATGGGTTTTTTTAAGGTGTGACGTCATTTTCTGTTTTTGTTTTTGTTTTTCTATCCGGGGTTGTAAGAATTTACATGACAAATACAGAAATGTGATCATGCAGGCGAGTTGCAATGATACAGGCAACACAGATTCCAGGCAGTTCGAGTTCATCATTGTCTGCTGTTGGTCTTTGAGCAGTCGCTGTTATTCAGAATAGTCCGGCGCCTGTGGGTGGACATGAATTGCGAAAGCTGTTCCGAGAAGGGTTTACAAATATTTATCAATTTTAAAAGGAATATAAAAAGGAAAAACATCAATCTATATACAAGTAAAGGCTGTAGTTATCTGTCTGTCGTGAAAAATGTCAATGTATTCAATGTTTTTCTTACACACTGGGTGTAAATCTTTCTTTCTTTATTTGGTGTTTAACGTCGTTTTCAACCGCTCACCTCCCACGTGCAAAACGCAGTGATATGCACACGCCAGAATAGCGCGGTAGTGTATTGTGCTAAGCAGGAAAGCGCGCTTTTCTGTATTCTTGTTAACTTTCTGAGCTTGTTTTGAATACAACCTATCATATCTATACGTTTTTGAAATCAGGAAACGATAAAGAATAAGATAAGATCATTTTTGGATCGATTTCTTAAATTTTAATCGTAAGACTAATTAAAGGCAGAGTAAGCCTCCCGTAAACCATCACAGATACGGTCAGGCTTTTACACACAGTACAAACACCATTTCATTTAAACACTCACCAATTGAGAACATCCTAGGTGCCCTCCGTAAAGAGCGAACAATTTTCAAAGAATTTATTTTTGCGTGGTTTATCTTACCCCTGAGCCATCGTGAACCCGTGTGATCCCGTTTTCCCTTTTCACAATGCAGTCGTCATAGTTAGTCATTTGAATGCGACTCGACGTGAGCTTATCTACAATAGCACGTTTTTTTTATGCACGAAACAACGGCTGTGGTTCACAAGAACTCTAGCGATGGCTTTTGACTGTTGAGAGGAACGGCGATTTGCACTGATAAACCGGCCGTCGTCTGCTACGACCCTTGCGTGACCCTGCTTCCGGGCTTTTCTTTTTTTTAAACTTTCACAACTTCGAATTGTTCTGATCTTGTCTTGATGAAAAACGAATTCTTTTATGATTAAAGAATGTTTGTGTAACAAGCTGTCAATTTATTATTTAGATTTTAAAAGTTAGGTCTAGCGCAAAAACGAGGCGCCGTTGTTGTTAACGGAACAAGTCTACGAAAATAAATTCTTTGAAAATGTCTCACGCTCGACAGAAAGCAGCCAGGATGTTCCCGTTCGGTGAGCGTTCAAATGGAAGTATGCTTGTACTGTATTTAGACGCTCGGGGAGCTCTGTGATGGTTTACGGGAGGCTTACTGTGCCTTTAATCTATTTTCGTTAATTGTGATCACATTTTAAGAGTAAACATGACATATGTATGTATTTTTAGATTCAGAATGTCATGAAGAATACGATGCAATCAATTTTAAATCTGTTTCCGAAAAATCGATTTTAATGACAACTTTAATGAGCAAACTCATTAATTAATTTGTAAGCCTCCAAGCTGAAATGCAATACCAAAGTCCGGGCGTCGTCGAAGATTACTTGACCAAAATTTCAACCAATTTGGTTTAAAAATGAGAGCGTGACAGTGCCGCCTCAACTTTTACGAAAAGCCGGATATGACGAAGAGCGGTTTAGTAGTTGCGCTGAGAAGGATAGCACGCTTTTCTGTACCTCTCTTCGTTTTAACTTTCTGAGCGTGTTTTTAATCCAAACATATCATATCTATATGTTTTTGGAATCAGGAACCGACAGGGAATAAGATGAAAGTGTTTTTAAATTGATTTCGGAAATTTAATTTTGATAATAATTTTTATATTTTTAATTTTCAGAGCTTGTTTTTAATCCAAATATAACATATTTATATGTTTTGGGAATCAGACAATGATGGAGAATAAGATAAACGTAAATTTGGATCGTTTTATAAAAATTTTTTTTTTTTTTTACAATTTTCAGATTTTTAATGACCAAAGTCATTAATTAATTTTTAAGCCACCAAGCTGAAATGCAATACCGAAGTCCGGGCTTCGTCGAAGATTACTTGACCAAAATTTCAACCAATTTGGTTTAAAAATGAGAGCGTGACAGTGCCGCCTCAACTTTCACGAAAAGCCGGATATGACGTCATAAAAGACATTTATCAAAAAAATGAAAAATATGTCTGGGGATATCATACTCAGGAACTCTCATGTCAAATTTCATTAAGATCGGTCCAGTAGTTTAGTCTGAATCGCTCTACACAGACACACACAGACACACAGACACACAGACACACACACACACACACACACACACACACACACACACACACACACACACACCACGACCCTCGTCTCGATTCCCCCCTCTACGTTAAAACATTTAGTCAAAACTTGACTAAATGTAAAAACGGGTCTGGTTTGAGCAGTGACACAGGGAAATCTGTACATCAAACCTCTGCAGCATAGAGAAATTCTCTCCAGAGTCTTCGGAGTAGTCAGCGTTTGGAAACTTGATAGTCTGCTACCGACGGGGGGAAAGTTCTTGACCTGCAGCATGGCAGGTCAAAATAACACACTGGGACCGAAGCGGCGGTGGAGCTTAATTGATACCGACATGGTTACTGCACAAACGGCCAGCTAAGCCACACCTCCTTTTGGCGCGTGCTGTGACTGCGCCTAGACTGCATAAGAGTTATTGTGCACATGTGTGTGTGCGTGTGCATGTGTGTGTGTGTGGTTATGATCCATCAAGAGAGGGAATATGTATAGTTTTATTTGTGTGGTATTGCATCAGTGTTCAATAATTATATTAACTCTTGCCTTATGTTGCAGATGCAGTTTTCACATAGGATGATCATGTCCAATCTCTGGTTGTTTAGTCCTCTAATCAGCTGGTCAGTTATATAACTCTTGCCTTTAGATGAAGAATACTAACGTATGTGTGGGGTGTCTGTGTGTGTGTGTGTGTGTGTGTGTTCTCATTGAAATACAGTTGGCAGGTCATTGGATCAAGCCCTTATTGTTTGCACTTTTATTTCCCCAAGAAATTTATAAAATGGTATGGTAACTGTAAAATATTGGGTCAGTCAGTTGGTATGACCGTATGTTTTTTGTATGACTTTCTAAAGATATGAATTATGTGTTTTATTTGTGTATGTGTTTGCACTTTCTCTGTCTTATTCCTTTTGTTACATTTAGTCAAGTTTTGACTAAATGTTTTAACATAGAGGGGGGAATCGAGACGAGGGTCGTGGTGTATGTGTGTGTGTGTGTGTGTGTGTGTGTGTGTGTGCGTGCGTGTAGAGCGATTCAGACCAAACTACTGGACCAATCTTTATGAAATTTGACATGAAAGTTCCTGGGTATGATATCCCCATACGTTTTTTTCATTTTTTTGATAAATGTCTTTGATGACGTCATATCCGGCTTTTCGTGAAAGTTGAGGCGGCACTGTCACGCCCTCATTTTTCAACCAAATTGGTTGAAATTTTGGTAGGGTAATGTTCGACGAAGCCCGGACTTCGGTATTGCATTTCAGCGTGGTGGCTTAAAAATTAATTAATGACTTTGGTCATTAAAAATCTGAAAATTGTAAAAAAAATATTTCTTTTATAAAACGATCCAAATTTACGTTCATCTTATTTTCCATTATTTGCTGATTCCAAAAACATATAAAGATGTTATATTTGGATTAAAAACAAGCTCTAAAAATTAAATATATAAAAATTATTTTCAAAATTGATTTGTCGAAATCAATTTAAAAACACTTTCACCTTATTCCTTGTTGGTTCTTGATTCCAAAAACATATAGATATGATATGTTTGGATTAAAAACACGCTCAGAAAGTTAAAACGAAGAGAGGTACAGAAAAGCGTGCTATCCTTCTTAGCGCAACTACTACCCCGCTCTTCTTGTCAATTTCACTGCCTTTGCCATGAGCGGTGGACTGACGATGCTACGAGTATACGGTCTTGCTGCGTTGCATTGCGTTCCGTTTCATTCTGTGAGTTCGACAGCTACTTGACTAAATGTTGTATTTTCGCCTTACGCGACTTGTTTACTTTCTTGTCGTGTTTGGTTTTCTTTATGAATATTTTAAGTTCATTTATTGTGCTTGGACTACTGCTTTAAAACATTTGCAGTCGTTCTATTTCTTTAAAAATAATTCTGTTTGTTTCCTTTTTTTGTTTGGTTTTAAAGACCTAACACAAATCTGAGAAATCGGGTCTTAAAAAGGTGGGAGTTTTAAAATGGGGACAAATGTACAAAGGTTATGAACACAAAATGTGGGGGTGGGGGGTGTATTTAGCTGTATTTCACAGGCGTTCATGATCTATTCTTGCCACTGTTCATTAGGGTATTGTCCCAGAAACCATCAACAAATGCTGTTGTGAGGACAGTTACTGCGGTCACAAAGTTCAACGCCGGCATTAAGGTATGCAAGTGAACTATTGAAGTCTGCAAGGCTGCCTGATTACATTTTCTTTCAGTGCATTATTAATTGTCCCCCCCTCCCGGCCCCACCTCATTTTTGTACTTGGGCTGACATATTAAATTGTACCAAACTTATGTATCAGCATGTCTAAATCCCCCCGCGGGTTAGGGGGAAGAATTTACCCGATGCTCCCCAGCATGTCGTAAGAGGCGACTAACGGATTCTGTTTTTCCTTTTACCCTTGTTAAGTGTTTCTTGTATAGAATATAGTCAATGTTTGTAAAGATTTTAGTCAAGCAGTATGTAAGAAATGTTAAGTCCTTTGTACTGGAAACTTGCATTCTCCCAGTAAGGTCATATATTGTACTACGTTGCAAGCCCCTGGAGCAATTTTTTGATTAGTGCTTTTGTGAACAAGAAACAATTAACAAGTGGCTCTATCCCATCTCCCCCCCTTTCCCCGTCGCGATATAACCTTCGTGGTTGAAAATGACGTTAAACACCAAATAAAGAAAGAAAGCATGTCTAAATTGTGAATATTTAGGCTCAGTCGCTCATTATGCTTATCTCTGGGTATGCCAAAGTGTTTCAGCACGAAACAAATAAAACAAATTTACTTAAAATGAGATTTTCTACACATTAGGTTAATTATACTTGCAGTTGAATGTCGATGGTCTTGTTTCTGAAGTTTTAGAGTGAACAGATTGGGGTTTTCATTTGTTGTGGATATGGATGAATGAATGTGTGCATGTTTGGCGTAAAACTGTTGACTATTTATAAAAAAATTGTTTGTACAGGACAATGTGATACCACCGGAAGCTGAAGCCATTGTTAACCACCGCATTCACCCTGCCCAGTCTGTGCAAGAGGTCAGGAACACATTCAATCAACAGTAGAATTCCTCCTCCCCACCCCCCCGATTTCAGACTCTGCAGCCCCCTTTTAAGACCATGATTTTTTTTCTTCAAATTATCTGTTTATAGCCTCTGTAAAATTACCTCAATTCTAAGACTCCTTCCTTTTTAAGACCCTATTTTCTCAGTTTTGTGTAGGTCTTAAAATGGGGGTTCCGCTAGTGTAGCATTTTTATTATAGTATTGTGGAATCCCACTTTTAAGGTCCTTAATTGATTTCTTCAAATTTCTGTTCATAACACCTGCAGGTCAACCTCCATTTTAAGACTCAGGGTTTATCATGCACTGTCTTAAAAGCAGGGTTCCACGGACTGTACCACACATATTCCAGTTGGTAATTCACTAATTGGTAAGAGATTGTGCTACTCATGGTCAACTTGCTAGCCTTGGCCTCTTCTTTTGTTATATTGGTAGCGATTGGCTTAATTAACTCCTTGTAGTTCTTTCCCTTGAATTCCGTTCATATACGAACGGTAGATTTACAGGCGATTTTCGTTAACTTAGAGATATCAAAACACTTTTTTGACAAGATCTTATGTAATGAGCTCAGCTGAACACATTCCAACACCAAATAATGTTATTACCTTGCTATTTTGGAAAAAAATGAAGTTTTTAAATACGTCATGCAGTGTGGAACACATTTTAACACCAATTAATGTTATTACCTTTTTATTTTGAAAAAAAAGAAGGTTTTAAATACGTCATGCGGTGAATGTTGTCTATGACGCCATCTTATTTCAGGAGGCGGGCTAAATTCGTCACTTGCTGTTATTTCTTACCACTATGAGTTTGGACGGGCGCAGTGGCGTGGTGGTAAGACGTCGACGTCGGACTCCTAATCGGGAGGTCGTGAGTTAGAATCCCGGTCGCTGCCGCCTGGTGGATTAAAAGTGGAGATTTTTCCGATCTCCCAGGTCAACTTATGTGCAGACCTACTAGTGACAATTAACCCCCTTTGTGTGTACATGCAAGCACAAGACCAAGTGCGCACGGAAAAGATCCTGTAATCCATGTCAGAGTTTGGTGGGTTATAGAAACACGAAAATACCCAGCAATTTGCCTTCCCCGAAATCGGCGTATGCTGCCTGAATGGCGGGGTAAAAACAATCATACACGTAAAAATCCACCCGTGTTAAGAACATGAGTGAACGTGGGAGTCTAAGCCCATGAATGAAAAAGAAGAAGAAGAAGAAGTTTGGACGAGTTTTTTAAAGCACAGAATTAGCACTTGACAGCTTGAACAAGGATATCTGGGAGCTAGTGGGCACAACTTAAGCAACAATGATGATGTTTCTGGAGCAATCATTTTAGGTTTTTTTCCTAATGCGTCTTCCCTCTCTGATTTCTTAGTGTTTATAAGTGATCGTTTGGATCTAAAAGTTTGCACTGAGTTTATTCAGTAGATTAATTAACTCAAAAGTGGTTGCACGTTTTTGGATCTGGTTTTCACAAGGGCTTTCGCTACTATTTGAAAAAAAATGGATCGATGGTGGCTCAGCTCTAAAGTGAACTTTGTTCTCAGGACACTGCAAGGCCACATAACTGTTACCCGTGTGAATATTTGTTTGTCTGTTCACTTAAAAGACCGTTGGGTCGAAATATCTCTGAATGTATTGTTTTGTCAACAACATTCGTTCCAGCAACCTACCTTTCAACAACAAAATAGTCTGGATTCAGCAATGATTGTAATTTTTGCCTGAACAAATTAAACAGACACAGTTGATTCGTTGATGACACAACCATTTGTCGAGGGTAGCGTAGGCACCCGGTCTGCTCCCCGCCTAAAAAAGGCCAGTGCCGTTCCGTCTTCGAGGGACTGCGTGGGTTTCATTTCGGAGTTTTCCTTCTCCTAGACGAGTTTCCTTCCATGGATGATGAGCCTCCTCTACCCTCATTTTGAATTCAGAGTGGTCTTCTCTTAGGATAGCTGCCTGCCAGGGTTGACGAGCCTATCCTGCCCGGCTATTTGACCCATAGCTGGAGGTTGGTTCGTGGGCACCTGGGCGTTTCCACACTCCGGTGGGCCCGCATTCCGCACGTCTAGGGGCCAACCTCCTCCGAGTCCTTGTAGTCTAGCCTGGGGTCTTGCGGTACCCAGTTTACGCCTGTCGCCGCGATGGAGGCACTACATAGGGCTTGTTGTGGAGAGGTTATTGTACTGGCAGGAGAGACTGACGCATTCTGCTCTCTTTTCGCATTGTCCTAAAAAGGACAGACGGTGCTAGCCAGCGGTGAGGGCTGAAAGCGAGAAGTGAAAAGCACAAGACACTTTGCCAACACACTAGACACGTCACACAACCGTTTGGCAGGCAAACAGACACAGTGTTTTTAAAGACTGTTGATTGTGATTTGTGCAGGTGATTGACTATGACCGGTACATCATCGACGATGATCGTGTGACATTGGAGGTGAAGAGTTCGATGGAGCCCCATCCCTTGTCCCCCCACGGGGACGAAGACTTTGGCTACCAGGTGATGAAAATAAACGGGAAAAAACAGACAAAAATAACTTGAGAAAATCAGATATTCCTAGGGCGTTTCACACGATAACCCCCCAGCCGGCTTTCTATCTCACGGACGGCTTGAAGTGACAATTACCACAATGAATCTGTCAATAATATACATTTTGTCCCCAAAAGAAAACAGGGGATTGACACTGTTGAGAAGCAACATCTAGCAATAAGTGAGCTGACCCTTTATTATTATTTGTCTGATGTGTTCCTTGTTTGTCCCCTTTTAAAGATGGATAGGTTAAAGTTTTAGTGAATATTTTATTGTGTCTGTGAATTGAAACATTCCAAAAACTTACCTGTGTGTGTTTTTTCTTCTTTTTTTTCAAAACTAGGTGATGAAGAACAGCATCCGACAGGTGTGGATAGAGGCTGCTGTGGCTCCAGGTAACAGTACAGTGAATATGTCCATGTCATAAGAACCTGACAAAAGTGCAGTTATACCTTTACAAACATCATGAATAGACAAAACAGGGAGGCAATTAAATCTTCTTAACTCATTGTCTCCAAGGTACGGCTATATCCGTACCCACTCATATGGCTCTATCTGACCAGGTACGGATATATCCGCTCAGACTGTTAAGCTTCCGTCGCTTCCTGTCATGTTGATCTAATGCCTGCATTCCAGCGTGTTGATACACAGTTACTACACATATGCAGTTACTACAATTCTGAGTGACCTGCTACCCCCCGCGGGTTAGGGGGAAGAATTTACCCGATGCTCCCCAGCATGTCGTAAGAGGCGACTAACGGATTCTGTTTCTCCTTTTACCCTTGTTAAGTGTTTCTTGTATAGAATATAGTCAATGTTTGTAAAGATTTTAGTCAAGCAGTATGTAAGAAATGTTAAGTCCTTTGTACTGGAAACTTGCATTCTCCCAGTAAGGTAATATATTGTACTACGTTGCAAGCCCCTGGAGCAATTTTTTGATTAGTGCTTTTGTGAACAAGAAACAATTAACAAGTGGTTCTATCCCATCCCCCCCCTTTCCCCGTCGCGATATAACCTTGAACGGTTGAAAACGACGTTAAACACCAAATAAAGAAAGAAAGAAAGAAAGAAAGTGACCTGCTGCAGCGCAGCTGGTCTCGACCAAAAAAAACTTGGTCAACATAGGTGGGGTAGAAAGTGTTAATTTGGAAATTGGTAATGCAGACACATGTAGACTCACACACACACACACACACACACACACACACACACACACACACACACAAAGATACATACAAATCAAAGTGGTGAGAACTAGAACAAGGGAAGAAACTCTTCTGATTGATATATGATATATATAGAGAGAGAAAGAGAGCGTGGTTATCCCCCTTGCAGTAACAGAGGATAGATACTTTACACACCCTTTCATACTCTGAATCTGACTGAAAGTTAACTTTTGTCTTTCTTTCTTTTGCCAGGTGTGATGATTGGAAACACAGACACACGACACTACCTCCAGTTTACACACAATGTCTATCGCTTCAGCCCTACTTTCATGTTTCCCGACGACTTGCCCCGTTTCCATGGCATTAATGAGCGCATTTCCAAGAAAAACTATGAGCAAGCCATCAACTTTTACCATCACCTTATCCTGAATGCAGATGAACCAGCACTACCGCCTTTACATAAGCACAGCAGTGAACTGTAGGTTTGTACCTTAGTGCGTGAATGTTGAAACGGAAGAGTGTTTTTGCTCTGAGAGCAGAATTGTCTGTCTTTACTGACAGGGTGTGTACATACTAGGTTGCGCGCAAAATGAAAGCTTAGTTTGAAAAGACTGATGTAAAAAGAGAGACATATGGCAGTATTAATAATCAAGTGGTCTGTCGGAAGAAGCTTTGAAGATGTATACCACAGGGGGGTTGCAGATGTTGTTTGCTTATACTAGAACAGTTAATCAAAAGGATAGCTGGATGTGCATGATTTTTGTATTTGATTCTGGGTGCATATACAGAACAGAGCTTTCTGAGTGGAAAGAAAAGGATTAAAAATAAAGAAGAAAAAATCTTGGCAGCAGATTTTTTCAGCTGCCTCATAGTGGTACATGCAGATTCATAATGTAATAAAAATGTAGACAAAAAAAGACTAAACAGGACAGAAAAGACCTTAAGTTTGCTGTTCCATGATGGCATTAAAACACTGATGTTAACACACATACGCACACGCACTCATTTACACATGCACTCACTCACTCACACATGCACATACGCACGCCGTCGCGATATAACCTTCGTGGTTGAAAACGGCGTTAAACACCAAATAAAGAAAGAAAGAAACATACGCACGCACACTCACTCACACGTACTCACACACACACACCCTCAGTCACTCACACACACACACCATATAACACTTTTCTTATGTGCAATACACTTTTTTAGGGTTGGACTTCAACTCAAAATGAATTACAAGCTACTGCTGTGTGCTGCATCATTGTGATACTAATTTGGCGGTTTGTTCTGTGATCAGACATGTTTTTGTTTTTTCCAACAACGATAAAATCTCTTCTTTCTTGAGATGTTTTGTGATGTTATTTTTTTCGCTCAAATTTCTGATCCGATATTTAATTACGACTGTGAACAAGTTTGTTATTGATCACTTCTTAATCATGTTATTGGTTCTAGGAGTCAGAGCTATGATTTTCTACATTTCATTTGTGCTGTGGCTATTTGGCATTACAAGGTGTTGAATGGCTTAGTGTGGTAATGATCAGCTTAAATGTTTGTCTGTCTGAGAGAAGCTACAAATGATCATCTGTTTGACTTTTTGGGGGGGAAGTCTAGTACAGAGAATGAGCGCTTCTGGGGTGATAACGCGAGACAACTCCTGTGATCTTGCCTCAAGGTTCCGCCTGTTACCATTGTCTTTTTACCGTATAAAATGCACGACTTGCACACGAACTGTTACCAAAACGACATGCTATTTGGGACCAATGCACGTTTTTTTCCTTTCTCGTGCGATCTTGCCGCGAGGTTCCGCCTGTTACCAGCCGAAAGAAAGAAGGGGCATAACCTCACCAGAACCGCCCATTAACTAATTCATGGCAGATTTCAACATAACACATAACAGTATTACCGTGACCCAGCAACATTTTTTTTAAAATTTGAGTCGGCAAGTTAAACATAGACATCTCCTCAATGATTTTCTGTATTATTATTATGAAGTGCTTATATAGCGCGAACCACAACTGTCCAGCAAGAATCATGCACCAAGCTTATATATATGACATGACAATTAGATAGTGATGAAAAGAAATAGTGGTTATATGCACACTAACGGCTGATGAAAATAGATAAAGCTCGTCTTAAAAGAGTGTCAATTACCATTTTCTGGATGCATTTTTTCTTTTTCTGTTTTAAGTCTGTTATTGCATTTATAATGTTTATGTACCTTTTATGTGTTCGCACATGCAGGTCTGCCTACCGTTACGGAATTTCCGTATTTGTCCCGGAAATCAAAAAATTTTATCAAGTGTTCCGGAAAATACGGATGTTCGAAATGCGTCCCGGAAACTCAAAAAAATTCCAAATACGCTCACAACTGTGTGAGCGAGAGAGATTGCCTGGTGAATGACTTCCGGAAATTGCCGAAGTCACAGCTGAGAAATGACGTAGGCGGGTTCCGACTATTGCCGAGCAGCTTTTTGTAGCTAATACGCATGCGCGTCAACTTCTTGCAAGAAGAAAAGGTCGAAGAAAAGATGGCGTCAATGTTCCAACACTTGCCAATGGTCATGCTGTCAATCCTCACCATTCCACACTCTTCAGCACACTGCGAGAGGATTTTCTCGGTGGTCCGCAAGAACAAGACAGATTTTAGAGGCAGCATGGTAAAAGACACTCTCGAAGCACTTGTTGTCGCCAAGTCGAGACCCGGTGAAGCTCTGGATAGAGTTTACACCAACAAGGAGCTCAAAGACATGAAGAGTGCCTATTACAGGTCCCTTCAGGCCAGCTCCAAATGAATGCAGTGACACCACCAAACCTTGTACAAAATGTAAATATTGTAAGTTTGAATTTCATTTTTTCAGTGACATTTACAGTGACAATGTTCAAGTTTGGCAAGATGATTTGAAGGCAATGTTAGGGTAAAATGACACCAGATTGCACCAATTGTGTCCTTTTGGCCAAAAAAAATTTCAGGGGGGGCATGCCCCCGGACCCCCCTAGCCGGCTCGCTTGCGCTTCGCGCAACCTCGACTGTTGCGGTTTGCGCAAAATCGACTTCTTTTAATCTTCAACAGAACTTTGTCCCTGAAGCTTCACTTGGAGGGTAGGCAGACCTGCACATGCAGTTTGATTGCTTGAGGAAGAGGCGACTGAGAAAGCAGGAGAGTGTGTGTATGGAGGGGCCGGGTGATTTCTTATAATATTCATTATTATTTGTTGATCTCTAAATGCTATACTCCTGTATGTGTTTTCGTTTATTATTTTGTGCAACTCAATATTTACACAGGCAAGAATGTTTTTTGTGTCTTAAACATTCATTTGCAGAAACAGCTCCAAACTACATCAATTGACATTCATGATCAAGAAAAATTAAGTCAAATGCATGCGGTGAAATACATGACTATCGGCACACGGTTAAGTCTTTGCTGGAGGAGAAGGATTATTTGACCAAGCAACCATCCCTTCATAGATAAGTAAATGCTGGTTAACTGACTTGTATTTTATTGACCAGTACCTTTGCAATGACAGTGACATATAATTGTGCCAGTAAAAACAGCAACAATGACAACAATTAACCGCAGCAGCAATAAAATATGGAACAATAGAGTAGTGGCTTTCAGCATATAATACTCATCTGATTGTGTTTGCATGAGAAAATTATCAGTATTGCATAATATTTATGACATTAATACTAATGTGTTGCAGTGGGAATTATTTACAATACAGTATATATAATATTGATATGTACATAAAAAATCAAAACAACAGATTTTGGAATGATGAATGGGTTTAGGCACATAATCAAATTAATCTCACCATTTAATGATAAGGATACTCAGTCAGTGTAAACAACAGGCACACATACACACTTGTATGAATATGAGAGTGAAAATTACTGGAAACACAGTTCATATACGTATCTGGATCAAACAGTGCTACAATTCATTATCATCTTACAGTGAAATATCTACAGGCGAGCGTTACAAAGTGCTTAGACTTTTCATGAATTACCTTTAACACACAAAAATGTAAAAGCGTAGATACACAAAAAGTGAGCAAGGGGAAATGTAAGCAAGGGGGGTGAACATTACTTCAATGTTAAAGACGCCTTCCTTTCAGTCTACAGGATCGGGGTCACTACCAACGATCTGCACAAACTAAATTCACAGTGACACGGAATTGGAGCATTCACTTGGACATATATACCAACAGCTGAATTGGCTGCATTCTATGCAGAGTGGAATTGTTTTTGTTGAATTAATTAACACAATGATATTGAAGACATTACTTCAACAACAAAATATTCACTCTGCACATTTATTTATTTATTTATATGGGAGATTTATATAGCGCTTGACGTTCTCTAAGCGCTTTACATATTAATTTCTGCCGTGTGAGATGGAATTTTGTACACAATATATCACGCATTCACATCGGCCAGTAAATCTCAAGCCATTACGGCGAATATTTACTTTTCACGGCCTATTATTCCAATTAAGTCACATTTTTTATCTATGCCTATACATTTTTGCCAGGAAAGACCCTTTTGTCAATCGTGGGATCTTTAACGTGCACACCCCAATGTAGTGTACACGAAGGGACCTCGGTTTTTCGTCTCATCCGAAAGACTAGCACTTGAACCCACCACCTGGGCCAGGAAAGGGGGAAGAAAATTGCTTACGCCCCGACCCAGGGTCGAACTCGCAACCTCTCGCTTCCGAGGCAAGTGCACTTTACCACTCGGCCACCCTTTCCCTGAAGCAGTCAAGCTGTTGGGTAATTGGCATGTGTTTAAGTTTAAGAAGTGTTTGAAAAGATTGTTGATTGTGACATAATCTCTGTTGCAACGTCGGATCATAGAGGCTGTAGTATTCATATTAAACTCTCTGATGTCGTTAGAGGAGAGGGTTATTGGAAATTTAATAATTCTCTGTTACATGATGTGGGGATGGAGGGTCTGGAAAGGTGCATGCCGTTTTATCAGGCCTTGCCTATCTCACTTATGTTTTATCATGCAGCCACAGCCTTCATGAATCTTGATCATTCGCAAAGTCAATCCGTCAAGAAATTGAAGGATATTCTTATCCTGTTTGAAAGCTTAAACAGATCTGCGTTGATGAACATAATCGCTTACACGTGAGGGAATGTACAGAAAGAAATGAGAGCTTTTTTTTTTTAGAATTGTCATAAGTGAAGATAGTGTGTACATATTTTATGAAGAATCTGGATCATTGTAGAGTGGATTGTCAAAGTTGGCGTTGTCGGGCTGAGTGAAGGGACAGTGAACCTCTTCCTCCGATGATTCCTGTGCTTTGAGTCGAGCGAAGGACATACTGGCATCAGAGCCCTGCAGACAAATAATGAATGGATTGAACATTAACATTTCCTTATTTGAGCCATGTGACGTCAGAGTCCAACAAAAACTCATATTTAGACCGAGACTACAAAATTATAGTGCATATCTGTGTGCGTCCAATCGTAAAAAATAAAAGCAATTCCAACTGAAATTGATCGATACATAAACTTTATTTGTATTGTTTACAAAAACATGACATTTTACACAGATTTTGACAGTCAGTGTTCACCTGGCGCAGTCTCAAAGGAACACTGACTGTCTTGATCTGTGTAAAATGTCATATTTTGGTCAGAATACAACTAAAATATAATGCCACTTGAACCAAGTGCATCAGGGATAGAAGATTGCAAGAGACTAATCCCGTCTTGAATCTTCACAGACCAATCAAATCTTCCATTTTGCCCCACCTCCAGTTTTACGGAGAAAAAACAAATAAAAAACACTCTCATTGAGCATTTCATTCACCACGTGCTTGTTGTGACTCAGAAGAAAGAGAGAGACACACAGATCAGAAGAAAGAGAGAGACACACAGAGTGTGAGAGAGAGAGAAAGAGACAGACAGACAGAGAGGGAGAGAGAGAGAGAGAGAGAGAGAGAGAGAGAGAGAGAGTATGTGTGTGTTAATTAATTGAATTAATTCTGTAACAAGCAATATTTGAAGTACTTGACGTACTCAGACGTTTATGAAATAATGTGTGTGTATATATGCATGCGTGCATCTGTGCATGCATGCTTATACAGTTGACCTTCAAACTTAAAACAAAGTGTCAAATCGACTAGCAAAATTGAATGCATCATACACTTAGGCTTCCTGTTTATTTGCAAGTGATTAATTTGTATTCATAAAGAGTGTACTGCTGTGATAATTGTTATCATACTCAACATTGATCACAAAGTCCCATAATATTTGCAGGATGAACAATTCCTTAATTGATTCTAAACATTGTTTAGCATAGAAAGATTAAAATGCATTTAGTCTGCCAAATAATCTTAATTGCTTACCAGGTATTGAGCTTACTGGCATTTTCTTGTGTGTGCGTTATATGCTTCCGAATATGTTATTTTAGGAAGTTCATATATACATGATTCAGTCAGTGTGTATTCATGTTTGTTTGTTTGTTTTATTATTCAGGCTGTAGCTTCAGAGGTATAACTGATTTTAGCTGCAAATGCACTGAATATTCTTTGCCTGTGAAAACGAACAGCTTTTGTGCTTTTTGCAAGTTCCATTACTACACGTATTCCACAGTTAAACGCTTTTTTGGAAAACATGTTTTTGTAATACTGTACTTATCAGAGTTTAACGTGGTCTAACCACTTGCTTTTCTTGGAATTTACTTTAATTACTGTATATCACAGTCACGCCGGGTTTATATTTTTTGCATTCCACTGTTTGTAAAAAAAATAATTCTGTGAAAAAAGGTTTAAATATATAAGCAAAAAATCCGTATTTCCTATATAAGTTGCGAAGATGACCAACAGTGGTTCTTGCAACGTAAAAGATCCAGATCCAGAAGTATAATTAAGCAGTCAATGTTTTTGTTTACTTATTCATAAAATTAAAACGTCAGCATAATCAGCAAGTCTTATCTAACTCTTTATAACTTGATTCGCTTGTGGCTTCGTGGCAGGCGGAAGAAAACATCAGCCAGAGAAGTTTTCGTTATTGTTTGTCTGTGCACTTAAAAGACTGTTGGGTCGATATATTTGTGAATGTATTGTTTTGTCAATAACAAACGTTCCAACAACCTACCTTTCTTGTTTTTTTATGTATAAGTTGAGCTAGAAAGCCAGTGCCATTTTCAGAATTTTGTGAAGAGAACAAAGCAAGTTTCATTTACAAATCTTTACACTCTTTGTTTGTTTTTGTTTTGTTTGCTTGTTTGATAGAGGTGGGTTTGTTTTATAAAGTGAAATGCCAAACAAACTCTTCTTCGTTTCTTGTGTGTATTCGCGCGTGTGCATTGTGTGCGTGCGCGCGCGTGTATGTGTAAGTACGTGTGTGTTTTTATTCACGTGTGTCCCATGTGCAAAGACTAATTGTTTCCTGGTTGATCTAGTAGACCTACATGTAGGCGCATGTCAACACACACACACACACACACACACATACACACACACACTTACACATACACACACACACAATCTTGTGTGAGGAAGAAAACACAAACACACACAACATCACTGACCTTTCTAAAACGCTTGACCATGTCAAGCAATCCAGAGGCCCTGGAGCGTTGGTAGCATACCACCCCCACCACCACAAGTATCACCAGCAGCAGCAACACAACGACAGCAATTACGATCGGCACCACCTGCGTTCACAACATAACTTTCATAACAAGTGGACTCAAATCCAAAAACCAGATAGACGTTCCAAAATTAGGAATTAAAAAAAAAGAATGGTTAGTGATTGGAACGTTAAGTTTATGGCAAAATAATTGTTACAAACTTGTTCTGTCACAAGCGAGAGAAAGACGCACACAGGCACACACACAACCCCCACCACACACACACACACACACACTCTCACACTGACACACACACACAAACTCACCGGTATGCCATCCGAACCAGTACTTCTCCCAATGTTCAGATCCTGCAAAATCAAAGTCCAAAAACATAATTTGCTAGCTCATTCCAAATTACATGGAACACTGACGACAAAGGTCTCATCCTTTTGAACAGTCCCTTTGACTGCCCTACATTCTACTCCAGAAGATGGCACACTACATCAACTCCTGACCTAGCCTTCTGCACGGAAGACATGCACCAGCTAACCAGCAGAGAGGTCGGAGAACAGCTAGGTGGAAGTGACCATCGGCCAGTCTTTTTGACCCTGGGCATGGAGTCCTGCACTGAAGCTTCCTTCCCTCGGTGGAACTACAAAAGAGCGAACTGGTTCCTCTTTAGACACCGCACCAGCGAACTCACCAAAGACATCAGAGTCGAGGGTCGAGACATCAACATGGTGGCGAAGGACTTCAACATGAGCATCCTCAGAGCAGCGCGTGAGTCCATTCCCAGGGGTGCCAGGAGAGACTATAAGCCCTACTGGAGCAATGAATTGCAGGAACTGGATGATGATCTGGCAGACGCCAGAAGGGAAGCAGAAGTCAACCCGTCACAAAACAACAACATCCGCCTCCAGGAAGCCAAAGCCAAATTTCTCAAAAAGAAGCTACAGGCAAGACAGAGAAGCTGGCAAGAGAAAACAAGCTCTCTGAACCTTGAGAAGGATGGCAGAAAGCTCTGGAGGCTCACCAAGCAGTTGAATGATGAGAACACCAGCAGAGGAAAGATCACATTAGAAGAGAACGGGAAGGTGCTAACTGGAAAGCATGCTGCCAACCAATTTGCTGAAAGCTATGCAGCTGAGAGCAACCTCCATGTTAGCCCCGAGAAACAGAGAGAAGCAAGAAGAGAGAAAAGAGAGAGACCTGCCAGACAGTCGACAGTGGACGCCATGAGTCAACCACTCACACTCCACGAGCTGCACTCAGCTCTGAAAAAGTCAAAGGCGAAGAAGTCCCCTGGCCCAGACGGCATCACCAACGAGATGCTAACCCACCTTGGTAGTGCAGCAGAGAACAAGCTACTCGAGGTCTTCAACAGCAGCTGGCAAGAAGGATCGCTACCACAACTCTGGCGAGAAGCGATCATGATCCCCATCTTAAAAAAAGGGAAGGATCCAAAGAAGGCCACCAGCTATCGCCCAATCAGCCTCACCAGCTGTGTTGTGAAGACCCTGGAGAGAATTGTGAACGAGCGCCTCAGGTTGTACCTGGAATCCAGGAACCTCCTCGCCCCTGAACAAGCTGGATTCCGACAGTTCCGCAGCACTGAAGATCAGGTCACTTACCTGGCGCAAGAAGTTGAAGATGCCTTTCAGGAACAGAAGCTGGTCTTCGTCACCTGGATAGATCTTCAGAAGGCCTTTGACAAGGTCTGGAAAGATGGACTCCTTGTAAAACTGCTGAGGAAAGGCGTGTCCAGCAACATGTACCAGTGGATTCGCTCTTACCTCTATAACCGCAGGGCAAGAGTTAACGTCGACCAGACCAAAAGCAAGAAGTTCCTCCTTCGTCATGGCGTCCCTCAGGGCGGAGTCCTCTCCCCCACACTCTTCCTTCTCTTCATCGACGATCTGGTGTCTGAGATGCCCAAGGGGATCAAAGCTGCTCTCTACGCAGACGACCTTGTGATCTGGTGCAAGGAGGAGCACGCAAGTACTGCCACCTACAGAATGCAGCAAGCGGCAGATAGGCTGAACGCATGGGCAGAAGATTGGTGCGTCTCCATCAACAAGGAGAAATCCTCCACCACCCTATTCACACTGTCGCCAAAGCAGAAAGCCGGAACCATTAGGCTTGGTGGAACTCCTCTGAGAGAGGATGAAGAAGCAACGTACCTTGGTGTCACCTTTGATAGACGGCAGACCTGGAAACCACACATTGCACAGGCAGAGACAAAGGCCCGGCGCAAGCTAGCCATACTCCGGAAGCTGGCAGGTACCACCTGGGGAGCGAACGAGAAGATACTGAAGATAGTATACCAGGGAACAATCAGACCCCACCTCGAGTACGGCTCCACAGCGTGGTCAACCTCAGCCAAGACAAACCTGCAGACCCTTGACCGTGTGCAAAACCAGGCCCTCCGACTCATCACCGGTGCAATGAAATCCACGCCCATCAAGGAAATGGAGAAGCTTACCACCATCCAACCCCTCTGTCAGAGAAGAGAAGCCAAGACTATGGTACAGGCCGAGAAGCTCAAGTGCCTACCCGACCACCCCATGAAGCACAGACTGAGCAACCTCACCAAGAACCGGCTTAAACGGAGCAGTTTTGTACACGAGAGCAAGAGACTTTCTCGACAGTACAGGGAAGTCCTTCCACAGAACACTCTACCTCTGACTCAAGAAGAAGAGGAAACCCCCAAGGCAACAGAGAAACCAGGCATCCAGATCTGCACCAGTGTTCCACATGTTACCTCAGGAGAAGATCAGAATGACACAGCTCGACAGGCACTCACCTTAGCCCTGATCGACGAACAGTACCCAAAAGAGGCGTGGATCCATGTATACACCGATGGATCAGCAACTAACGCCGTGCTCAATAGAGGTGCAGGCATTCTCATCCAGTTCCCTGGGGGACATACAGCTACATCCAGCGTTGCCACTGGCAAACACTGCACAAACTATAAAGCAGAAGCAGAAGCTCTCATGCAGGCCGCCTCCTTCGTTCAGGACTCCGCAGACCCTTGCTACCAAGTTGTCTTCCTCTCGGACGCCCTTTCAGTCCTTCAGGCCCTAGAGAACGACAAACTCCCACAGCTGGCCAAAGCATTACAGATGGTCAGACAAACCAGAAGAGTTGTCCTCCAGTGGATACCAGCACACTGTGGGATACCAGGAAATGAAAGGGCAGATGAGCTGGCAAAAGAAGGAGCCGTGGAAGACCAACCTGAAAACAGTGTCAGCTTTAGTGAGCAGAAGACAATCATCAAGGCATTGATGAGGCCAAGGACAAACAGAGATGACTACCACACAATGTCCAGAGAGCAGCAAGTCAACCTCATCAGGCTGCGTACTGGCCACAACAGGCTCAATGCTCACATGAACCGAAAGTTCAAGCTGGCGCCATCACCAACCTGTGCCTGCGGTCAAGAGGACCAAACAGCGGAACACATCTTACAGCGATGTCCCTTACTAGATGAGGAACGAAAAGAAGTGTGGCCGTCACCAACTCCCTTGCAGACCAAACTATACGGCAGTCGACAGGAGTTGGAGAAAACGACAACATTTATCACCAGTGCTGGACTGATTGTGTAACCTCTGCGAACGCCAAGAAGAAGAAGAAGACATGAAACACTGTCTTCTAAAAATAAAAATCAACGCTGGGCCTATACAGAACACACCAACACAGACCGATCGCCACACACACACACACATGCTGACGCGCTCACGCAAGCACGCACACACACAAACATACACAACAAATCACAAACAAAACATGTTCCTCTTCGAATCTTCAAAATGCACAAATAACATGCAAGAAGCCCCCCTCACCCAACCCCCACACCCGCAAATAAATCCTCGCCACCCAGCTTAATTATTTTGTTTTAAATGTAACGAGGAAACTGGCCAGTCTTTTAATCCAACATTCCCAGCAAAACATTGCAAACAAGCACACACAAAAACAGCCCAACAGAAAAGATTGCTTGAACAAATGGTAACACACACGCACACAAAAAACACCCCACGTCCTTCATAGAAATGTTAAAAGCAAATCGAACCTCTGCACCGTAAGGCGTGGCTAGGATGTTGACGTAGCCGTTGAGGGCAGGCATGTTCATGTCCAATACACGTGCGCCTCGTACGTAAAACTGGAAAACCAGCACAACAACTTTCTGATTACTGTGAAGACACAGGACTTTTGGAAATTGTTTGATCAATTGAAAAGCACAGCGACTTGTCATTATTGTGAAGGCACACGGATTTTGGCAATTATTTGATCAATTAACCAGCACAGCAGCTTTGTGATTACTGTGAAGGCACACGGATTTTGGTAACTATTTGATCAATTAACCAGCACAGAAACTTTCTGATTACTGTGAAGGCACACTGATTTTGGTAATTATTTGATCAATTAACCAGCATAGAAACATTCTGATTACTGTGAAGGCACACAAATTATGGGAATTATTTGATCAATTAATGTCTTAACCAACACTAATGACAATTTGTGAAATCGATTCATAAAACAATCTAGTAATGATAACAGAGTATGGTACTTCGATCGACCACCACTTTTGATACAAGCTCTTGTTGTTGTTGTTGTTGTTGTTGTTGTTGTTGTTGTTGTTGTTGTTGTTGTTGTTGTTGTTGTAACTTCTGCATTCTCCCCCGAAATCGCCGTATGGCTGCCTGAATGGCAGGGCTAAAAAAAACGGTCACACACATAAAACCCCACTCGTTTTTAATAAATAAAGAAAGAAAGAAAGAAGAAGAAGTATTCTCACCTGTCCCCCATGTTTGGACAAGGGTAAGAGTAGACCGGACACTGAGTAGATGCCTGTGTCAGTGGAGTTGGACTCTGTCACCAGGTCGTCTGACAGCGATATGCCTTCACTTAGTACGTAGTCGTTAAAGTTCAGCTCCTGCAAAAGCCCATCAACAACATTTTCTCCTAAGTACAAATACATTTAAGTGGTGTTCACGTACGTAAACCAACACCATTTTCTCCTGCGCACAAATACATTTAAGTGGTGTTCACGTACGTAAACCAACACCATTTTCTCCTGCGCACAAATACATTTAAGTGGTGTTCACGTACGTAAACCAACACCATTTTCTCCTGCGCACAAATACATTTAAGTGGTGTTCACGTACGTAAACCAACACCATTTTCTCCTGCGCACAAATACATTTAAGTGGTGTTCACGTACGTAAACCAACACCATTTTCTCCTGCGCACAAATACATTTAAGTGGTGTTCATTGCACTTGCACCAACAA
This sequence comes from Littorina saxatilis, assembly GCF_037325665.1. Taxonomy (NCBI): domain Eukaryota; kingdom Metazoa; phylum Mollusca; class Gastropoda; order Littorinimorpha; family Littorinidae; genus Littorina; species Littorina saxatilis. Next base: position 42,215,219 of record NC_090248.1, read on the forward strand.
CATTTTCTCCTGCGCGAATACAACAAAGTGGAGTTTACGTGCATCAACAACATTTTCTACTGCGCACAAATACATTAAAGTAGTGTTCACATGGTGGACTTTTAACCAACTTTCCACCAACGTTAGTTGGTCTGAAGTCGCTCAGGAGTCGCTGAGAGCAAGTCGGCAAAATGTCTGCCATCATGTGGACGGTCCCCACGATTTAGTTCAGATTTTGTTCCAATTATTTTAGCAGCGACTTGAAAACTCAGTTGAGCGCTGCTCGACTCCGCAGCGATTAACAAACGACTTGGAGCTGACTTTTGATATCGAGCTTCCCGGTTGGTTAGCACTGGCCGGAAAACAACGAATGCAACCGGACAAACCCGAATGTACAAGTCGGGTGAGACTTGTTGCTTAGAACTAGTCTGAGCGTTAGCGCTGTTCACATGGGCAGCGATTTTCAACCGCATTGATCCTGACAAAAATCGCGTGAAAACTGGTGCAAAGCTGGTAAGTCTGCAATGTGAACAACACTTAGTCGTGCAGAACCAAGGCATGGTTACTGGACAGTTCATAGCTTGTGAAATATTAGCTCCAGTTTGACATGTCTGCAAAATGTACATATTCATTGCGACAGGCCTATACAAGGCTAGTATAATCTGTGAACATTATCTTCAGTTTAAAGGCACACTTCTTCTCGTGAAAACAGTTCAGCTAACCGTCTCAGATAAATTTGTGTGTGTGAATTAGCTTTTTTTCTGAGATATGAGGACTCACAAACGGAGCTGTCAAACTTTGCTGTCTTAAGTAAATATTTTAGTTTTTAGTAACCAATCATTCTAAGAATTAAATTAATAGATAAATCAGAATTAAATAAATAAATAGGCAAATAAATTTAAACAAAATTAAAAAAAGTGATACTATTATATCAGAGAGGGAAAATGTGTTCGGTTGCAGGTTTTACTGACTGCGGACGCGGCTCCCATGGGAACAAAGATGGTGACTGCTGATTGGTGGCTGTCTATCAAATGGGTGATGTTATCGTATCCCGAATAAGGCAATAGAGTCAGAGTCTGCAATGAAAAACACACAGTTTGTGAAAATAACACCATGGATAACACATGCACCATTTAAACAAGGGGGTGAAGAACAAATTGTTCATGGATCTTCCACTGCAGATAATCAAAAACCAACGTAGAATTACGGACGCACACACGAGCGCGCATGAAAGCACGCATGCAAGCACACACAGAGACACACACACACACGCCCACACACATACACATAGACGGACACACACACACACACACACACAACACCGCCCATACACACACACTTTAGGCCACTTTCACTGCAAATAGAATTTAAAAAATAACCCAATACTTTTTAACCTCTTATTTTGTTAATCACCTGGTACATTTGGGCAGCAGCAGGAATCTGAGACAGGGCGTTAAGAACGGTCGTGACACACAGCGTCCCGTTTCCAACGTAACCAGGTAGACACGCACAGGTGATCTCCCCTTCCTTTTCTGACGTCACAGGGGGAGGGTTGTAGCGGCAGTCAGCGTACGCCGAGCAGTCCCCGCCATCATCCTCACACCTGTCTCTGTTTTCCACGCAGTTGGTGCCGTTTCCATGGTAACCCGTCTTGCACGTGCAGTTGACTGCCTTGTCAGAGGCCTGTGGCTTCATGCAGAGAATGAGAAGAAACACATCCAAACTTAGAGAAGGAAACCAAGAGCAAGAACATCGGGGGGCCCGGTAGCTCAGTTGGTAGAGCACTGGACATGTGATCGGAAGGTCGCAGGTTCGAATTCGGGCCGGGATGGACACGGGTCAACTTTATTTGCAGACCCAGAGACGGAAGCCATGTCCCACCACATGCACCCCCGTGTCACCACAATGGCACGTAAAAGATCTTAGTCGTTCTGCCACAAGTGCAGATGGCTGCATGATACCACCTAAACACGCATACACTTGTGTATCTCGCCAAAAGCCGTGAGGGCGTAAAACTCGAATCATCTAACCCATCTAACGCCTTAAGAGGCGAAATATTTAGCCTGTAGGACATACAGCATTCTCTCTTTCCTTTTTGCAAGAACATCAACACGAATAAGTAGTAAAGCATGAACTCTACAATGCACGTATACATGAGGTAAGCTTATAAAAAAAAATTAAAAAACGCGATCAAGACAATATTTAACAACGTAAACTTGACCTATATATGACGTCCGACACACCCTACCAAATATAATCCCCAGAAAAAATGAACTAAATATATTTTTTTAAACATACGAAACGCCCATATTTCAAACCTAACATCAAGAGGTTTCGACGACGCGTACGAACACGAGAGAAAAAAGAGTAGAAAACGAATAACAACAGCAACATTAACATAAAGAAGGGGACGAGCGTGAACAGAAAAGAACCCGCCCAATTGGGCTTCTAAGCTGCCGGCAAGGCACTCCAACAAGATAATATTTTTCATTGACCTGGAATGAGGTGAACAGAGCGAAACTGGGTGCCACCAACTGGGTGGGAACAAGCCACAGGGTCTGATTGGTTGAAAGCTCAACAAATCTCAACTTCAACCAATCAGACCCAGTGCCGGCTGCGTACCACCCAATTGGGTGACACCCAGTTTTGCTTCGTACACATCAGCCCAACTCACCTGAATGGAACAGACGGCGTTGGCATGGCAACCCCCATTTTGTGTTTCACACGGCGATGTGCACGTGTACCCATCACCCACGTAACCAGGGTTACAACGACAGCGGACTCCTGGAACCCCTTCAGTGGCGGTCTGGTCTTCCACGCACAGGGCGTTCGCACTGCAGTTACCGTTCTGGTACTTGCAGCTTGCCTTCTCTGCACAGCATAGAAAACTTACAGATAAATAAGTGTAGACGTCATGTTTATTTCTTGTTTTAACTTTTAAGGGATACTCGCGGTAACAAAGCATATTTAAACTTTTTTTTAAACCCGGCCTTAGATGGCATCAAGATCTGCACTGTTTGGTTTGAAATCAAAAAACAAGAAAGGTAGGTTGTTGGAACGTTTGTTATTGACAAAACAATACATTCACAGATATTTCGACCCAACGGTCTTTTAAGTGAACAGACAAACAAATATTCACACACAACTTATCTTGATAAATTAGTCTCTTTGTTTTTGGATTTGTTTGGTTTGAAGTTTAGAATGTCACCGCAAACCAGAAATACCTTACAATCAGTCAGTGTCTGACATTCAGTTATTTCAGTTTTAAATGCTGTGCTTGGGTGCTTTGGATAACGTTTACAGACTGGTAATTCTGCGTGTATTGTTGCCTTTATTTGCTCTGTCATGCTTTTTTTTATATTTAATCAAGTTTTGACTAAATATTTTAACATCGAGGGGGAATCGAAACGAGGGTCGTGGTGTATGTGTGTGTGTGTGTGTGTGTGTGTGTGTGTGTGTGTGTGTGTGTGTGTGTGTCTGTGTGTGTGTGTAGAGCGATTCAGACTAAACTACTGGGCCGATCTTTATGAAATTTGACATGAGAGTTCCTGGGTATGATATCCCCGGACTTTTTTTCATTTTTTCGATAAATACCTTTGATGACGTCATATCCGGCTTTTTGTAAAAGTTGAGGCGGCACTGTCACACCCTCATTTTTCAATTAAATTGATTGAAATTTTGGCAAAGCAATCTTCGACGAAGGCCGGGGTTTGGTATTGCATTTCAGCTTGGTGGCTTAAAAACTAATGAGTGAGTTTGGTCATTAAAAATCGGAAACTTGTAATTAAAATTACTTTTTTATTAAACGATCCAAAAACAATTTCATCTTATTCTTCGTCATTTTCTGATTCCAAAAACATATACATATGTTATATTTGGATTAAAAACAATCTCTGAAAATTAAAAATATAACAATTATGATCAAAATTAAATTTCCGAAATCGATTTAAAAACAATTTCATCTTATTCCTTGTCGGTTCCTGATTCCAAAAACATATAGATATGATATGTTTGGATTAAAAACACGCTCAGAAAGTTAAAACGAAGAGAGGCACAGAAAAGCGTGCTATGCAGCACAGCGAAACCACTACCGCGCTAAACAGGCTCGTCAGTTTCACTCCGTTTTGCACAAGCGGCGGACTACGGTCATTGTAAAAAAAATGCAGTGCGTTCAGTTTCATTCTGTGAGTTCCACAGCTTGACTAAATGTAGTAATTTCGCCTTACGCGACTTGTTTGTTTTCCCAGCACAGACGAAAACTGCGAGCGTACGCTAGATTATATATTTGAGTACCGAAATTCCCACATGTTCATGTGCGTAATAAAGCCGCCAGTACTGAAAAATGTGACGATGAACAGAATCGTTTCCCTTCTCCAATTCTTGTTAGTAGTTAATTACAATAGTAACAGAGCATTTTCGAATGAATCATTATAGGCGCGTCTAAATGACAGTATACAGCGAGTTTGCATTGGAGTTCTTACGACAACATTTGCCGTAAGGAATCTTTTCAAAAAATCTGTTTAAGTTTTCTTAGAGAAACAAGATTACACCTTGTAAAAGCAAGCCTGCAATGTCTGTCTGTCCGCCTGTCTGTCTGTCTGTTTGTCTTTCTTTCTCAGTATATTCACATGCTTATTATATTTGTGGGTGCACAAAATAACAGAAAAATAATGTTGAAATGACTCACTGATGTCGCAGCCCGGTCCCGCCTTGGTGGGGTCAATGCAAGACTGACAGCTGGTGCCTGAGTGAAGGCGATCACACACGCAGTGCCCCGTGCCCCCGATGCCCTCATCACAGATGCCCTGGCCGCTGCACGGCGTCTCCGGACCACCAGGGCATTCTGAAAGGAAAAGATAAAGAAAAGAAAATTAATGCTCGATCGACTCCCCTTCGCAGAGACGGAGAAACTGTAGTCAGGAACTGGTTTTTTTTAATTTTTTTAATTTTTTTTTTTATCATAGCCGTGATACCATATCGTGCCTTAAAAAGTCCCACTAAAAAAATGCTAATAAGTGCATTGTTATAATCATCTCATCTATAATTATTGATTTGTTTTGTCTGATTTTGGTGCTGAGTCTAGGTTAAAGCTCACGTGACTTACCTAGGCATTGTGGTCCATAGTGCCCTGCACAGCACTGTGGGATCTGAAACAGGATATTGAGTTGTCTGAATGATAACACACACAGACACACACACGCACAAGCACTAGCACGCACGCACGCGCGCATGCACACACACACACACACACACACACACACACACACACACACACACACACACACACACACACACAAATACACAGTACATAAAATACATGTCATAAATACAGTACACAGGAATGTTGTTTGTCTTGTTCAAACAAAAACAATTTTAAATTTATTTGACTTGTTAGTGTCCCCAATTATTTGTTACGGCGCAGAAGTATGGTTTCCGTACATTATAAAAAATACACATATATTTGACGACATTGATGCCTTTTTTCAATGTTGCATCTCCAAGGAATGCCCTCATGAAAGTGCACATATAAGATTTTGCAGATTCATTCTTGGTACGCATAAGAAAAGTATGAAAATTCCAGTGCTAGCAGAACTAGGACGGTTTCCAATAGGATTGAGAATATTATCACAATGCATAAAATATTGGGCTCATATACTAGAGACTAAAAAAGACTCCTACATATATCAAGCATATTTATCACTATTAGATCCGTCACGGGAAAGTTCATGGTCACATTTCATAAAACAAGCAGTAGATAAATTAGGATTTAATCATGTCTGGCAAAATCAATCTACATTTAATTCTAAAAAGTTACAAAAAGCCATACAAGAGAAATTAGAATGCAAATTCATAAAATTCTGGATTAATAAAAAGTCTGAAGGAAGTTCAAAATTAAAATTCTACGCAAAAGTAACAGACTCGAGGAAATACGAAGTGCAATCTTATATCAATGAGGTAAAAAATTTAGATCACAGAAAAGCATTAACAAAGTTAAGAATAAGTGCACACGATTTAGAAATTGAAAAGGGTCGACATTTAAATACACCAGTAAATGACAGATTATGCAAAAAATGTAATGTGATAGAGGATGAAATACATTTGTTGGATAAATGCACCAAATATACTTCCATTAGAGAAAAATTCATATCAAGCATAGCCTATTCAGGCCAATACACTCTTCCCAGCCAAATATTACAAATACCCAAACTACAAACCCAGCTAGCACAGTTTGTTTACGAATGTTTCAAAAAACGGTGATGTTTGCTTTTACTACAGTTTCTTTGTTAATTAATTACGTGCCTTATAAACTGTGTGTTTCATGGCAATAAAGATTATTCTATTCTATTCTATTCTATTCTATTCACACACACACACACACACACACAGATGTAGAAGTTTGGTTTAGAATGTTAAACCTGACCATACTTCACCTCTTTGATATGTGTGTACATGTAATTGACAATCGATCCTTCTTTCTTTCTTTCGTTCTTTTATTTTCTTTTATTTTTCTCTTTTGTTTCATTGTGTCTTTTGCTTTGTTTATGTGTTCAATATTTTGTGTTTCCCATTTGTTTTCCTTTACTATAAGACATTAGATTTTTATTACAACCACGTGCAGTACACAGGAATGTTGCTTGGCTTGAGTACATGTATGTAATATATAATACATTCCAACACAACAATCAAACAGAGTGCCGACCGAACTGCGTACACACACTCACTCACACCCACACGCACCCACTGATGCACGCACGCATCCACACACACACACACACACACACACACACACACACACACACACACACACACATACATAAACACACACACACAAACACACACACACATACACACACACACACACACACACACACACACACACACACACACACACACACACACACACACAATCTACATTGTACCGACTTTCTTTCTTTCGTTGGTATTTCACTAGTTCAACTCCAGGTCACTGACTGTGTTGTTCGCCCATAAAACCGACCCCAGACCTGTTTTCATGGGAAGAACGTACTGTGCTTTCAACTCGCTTCGACGTGGACATTTTTCCGATCTCCCAGGTCAACTTATTTGCAGACCTGTTAGTGCCTTATCCCCCTTCGCGTGTACACGCAAGCACAAGACCAAGTGCGCACGGAAAGATCCCGTAATCCATGTCAGTCAGAGTTCGGTGGGTTATAGAAACACGCAAATACCCAGCATGCTTCCCCCGAAATCGGCGTATGGTACCTGCATGGCGGTGTAAAAACGGCCATACACGTACAATTCCACTCATGCAAAAACATGAGTGAACGTCGGAGTTTCAGCCCATGAACGAAGAAGAAGAAGAAGAAGAAGAAGAAGAAGAAGAAGAAGAAGAAGAAGAAGAAGAAGAAGAAGAAGAAGAAGAAGAAGAACTCACTTCGACGTGTTTTTCGCACAGCCTCTGACAACCGGTGAACAGGCGTACGTTGCTTGACGGGTCTGTGACGTTAAACATACAGCGATGACGTCGCAAGGGCACCTTGTATAAGGACACCACAGGTTTGAACCCCGGGTTGCAGCTCAGATTCTCTGGGTAGGAGCAGTCTCCGCAGAGCCCCTGCGCACAGTACAGCAACAAACCAGTTTACTGACTAATAATGTTCACTGAGTAACGCACTTACAGACTGAAAAAGACAGACAGACAGACAGACAGGCAGGCAGGTAGGCAGGCAGGCAGGCACTGAGGCAGACAGACAGACAGACAGACAGACAGACAGACAGACAGACAGACAGACAGACAGACAGACACAGAGACAAATAAAAGAGGGATCTATATATATACTAGATGAATACCCGCTTCGCCGGGTACGGCTTCGCCGGGAAGAA
>NC_090248.1:42225560-42229675 GCF_037325665.1 Littorina saxatilis
AAAAAGACGTGTGCATAATTATTCAGCTGACCTAAAACAGCGATAACCCCGAACATCCATGACAACTAAAGGAAGAACGAAAGAAGGAAAAAAAGAGAAATAACTTAGTAAGCAAGTAAATAAGAAACAGTAAACTAACAACAAACACATGATCAACAAACACACACACACAAAAACACACACAAAAAACCAATGCAAGATCTAAATACAAAAGAACAAAACAAAACAAAACAAAACAAAAAACACAGAGACAGACGTGAGAGAAGCGTTACTAAGAGAAAGCATACCTCCAGCCATTCGCCAAACACTGAGTACTGTGGGTTTTGCTGAAAGAAGTCCCGTATTTCTAGTGGATCTTTCGGGTACAGGACTGGTGCCAAAACCTTGTAACACACACACACACACACACACACACACACACACACACACACACACACACACACACACAGAATGAATACACATTTTATAAACGATTTTTAAAGAATCAAGCAGAAATACACTCCCATAGTCCGGACCGAATCAAAGACTATTTTATACACATTTCGATTTCCAACTATACTGTTCAAAAAAAGAAACGCATAGTTGCTACTTGCCAAATTTGTTTTATTTTTCGAAAAAATTAACAGAAAATCCAATATTTAGATTATTTGTTTGAAATTTGGTATGGACACAGTTGAATGCACACACAGTTCATTTGCATCTTCAAATCAATCAGTCAATCAATACGATTGGGTGCCGAGGCTGTCAAGTCAGTAGGGGGTGTGACTGCCTTGAGCAGCAACAACTGCCCGGCACCTTCTGGGCATGGACTGGATCAGATGCCGGATATCTTGCTGTGGGATGGTGTCCCACTCCTCCTGAAGTGCCTGCAATAGATCGCGGTGATTTGCCGGCGCTTCTTCTCGCCTGCGCACACGTCTGTCCAATTCATCCCAGAGGTGTTCTATCGGGTTCATGTCTGGCGACATGGATGGCCAGGGAAGCACCTGGACATGGTGGTCGGTGAGGAACTGGGTGGTGAGTCGTGCTGTGTGCGGGCGAGCGTTGTCCTGCTGGAATATGGCATCCTGGTCAGCCAGAAGAGGAAGGGCGTGTGGGCGCAGAATTTCCTCCACGTATCGCTGGGCAGTTATGCGCCCTTGGACGTGCACCAGGGTGCTCCTTCCAGCGGTATTGATCGCCCCCCACACCATGACGCCTCCACCACCATGAACGGGTGCCTCATCCACACAGTTGGGCGCGTAACGTTCGTTTACTCTCCGGTAGACCCTCCTCCGACCATCATGTCGCTGGAGCAGGAAGTAGGACTCGTCGCTGAACCACACGTGTCTCCAGTGATTCCGGACGGTCCAGCGAAGGTGCTGGTTGCCCCACTGCACTCGGTTCTGGCGATGGCGGCGGGTGAGGACAGCTCCTCTGTGAGGTCTGCGAGCTCTCAAACCAGCTTCATGCAGGCGGTTCCGCACGGTCTGGTCCGATAATCGGTGTGGCCCGGGGAGAGCCTGGACAGAAGATGAGGCCGACAGGAAACGATTCCGGAGGTGGCGGAGCCGTATGAAGCGGTCGTGAGCAGCAGTTGTCGCCCTTGGTCTTCCCGCTCGTGGCAAGTCAGCAACGGAGCCAGTGGCTTGAAACCTGACCCACAGTCTACTGATGGTGCTCTGGGACACGTGGAAGTGCCTGGCGATTGCACTTTGACTTTGGCCTGCTTGTAAACGACCCAATGCAATTTGGCGGTCTTCTCTGCTCAATCGGGCCATCTTTCGTCGCTGAATTGTCGTCTGATTTCTTTGTGGCGAACAATCCGCTTTTATGGGTTTTGGAAGACATGGTGAGAGCTCAATATTCCCCGAGTTTCACGAGATTACACTGAAGCATGACGAGTGGTCATGCCAAATGAGCAATTTTGACATTGTAGCCACTGATAACGCATGCGTCACGTGCAGAGCTCACTTGTGGCAATGGACGAAAGGTCGACGACCAGATAAACATTTTCTGCAGTTTGGTGGATATCCTTGTAGCCATATAACTAAATTAACCAAATATTACAAGCTATGCGTTTCTTTTTTTGAACAGTATATATTTCGCGTACACTATGGCAACAACCCCAACAAAATATTTACTTCCATCCCCATTTTGAAATATCGCAACAACAGACTTCCAGATCTATAACACGATCATATGTGTTCTCTGTTTGCATGTCTGTCCAGTGTCCTGTCCCCCCATAAAGCATATCAACTCTACCTGTCCCAAGATAGGCCAATTGGTTCTAAGAGGACGTTAAAACTAATTATCATCACATTTCGATGAATTAATATATAGCTTTAAAAAATGCGGTCGCCACAGTGCCGCCTCAACATTGTTTTTCCATCAAGCACCGCTGTCAACAATCGAAGAAACTCGAATGAAGCAAATGGCCTAAACATGTATGTATACATGAATTTTCATTAAAACCAGTTACAAAGTTGTCGTCGTCGTCGTCGTCGTCGTCGTCATGAACAGACTTTTAAATAAGTTCTCACTGACATCATCAATGACGTGAAGGAAACCGTTGTCCGCCCGTATGTCGGCTTGCAGCACTTCCGCTAATTCTGTCTGGCTTTTGCGTATTTTCACCTTCTGTAGAAAGAAATCAAGTGAATCAAAACGCAAAACAAAACCAAAAATATCTATCAGTCCTCAATTGAGCCCGAAGTCGACATTGCAAAGATTTCGCGAAGTCTCTTTACCGAATATTCAGAGCTTAAGCTTCATGCGGCCAGCTGCGCGGAGTCTCTTTACCGAATATTCAGAGCTTAAGCTTCATGCGGCCAGCTGCGCGGAGTAAACGTCGCCTAATTACTTTGCGGCTTTTTTTTTTAATATGTTTTTACATAATTATGGCCCTCGTTCCAAAGAAGAGCTTATGTGCAATTGTTAAATAATTACTACAGGCTTGACACATGGTTTATCGATAAAAGAATAACACAAAGTATATTCATCCCATGACGTACGTGCTTCTTTGTCCCTGTTACATAAGTAGGTGAACACGCTGCGTATTCCACGGGTACTGAGTCTTGTATTCGATAAAGCTGACAAGTTTCGGCATTTGCTCTTTATCCAAAATTGTCCGTTGGAGCACTACAATTACACATTACTGTTAGTATTACAGGACCAAACAAATGTGATTTATTAGCTGGTAGTAAAGTCATTAAGCACAACACGTGGAAACAGAAGGAATAACAACAACAACAACAACAACAACAACAACAACAACAACAACAACAACAACAACAACAACAACAACGACGACGAGTGGGGTTTTACGTGTATGATCGATTATACCCTGCCATTCAGGTAGCCATACGCCGATTTCGAGGGAGACAACAACAACAGCAGCAGCAGTAAATACAACAACAACAACAACAACAACAACAACAACAACAACAACAACAACAACAGCAAACAAACACACAAAACAACAAAGTAAAGTGCATTGACGTAAAGTAGATTGACACAAATCCGATCTGCGAAGAAAAAAGCACACAAATTGAGCGTTTGACAAACCCCGTCCTGGCGAAACACCTTGATGTCAAAGCCGCTGAATGAAGTATCGAACCTGTGGGAACCGTTTTTGCCTTGCATGACCATCAGTTCCACCGTGTAGTCCTGCCACAGGCTGTGGAATCTGCAATCAGATGTATAATTTCAATAAATAACAAAACATTTGCCATCAGATGTATGATTTCAACCAATATCACATCTGCAATCGTATGTTTAATTTCAATAGATAACAAATCTGCCATCGGATTTATAATTTCAATGAATAACACATCTGCAATCAAATGTATAATTTCAATAAATAACACAACATCTGCCATCAGATGTATAATTTCAATAAATAACACAACATCTGCAATCAGATGTATAATTTCAATAGATAACACATCTGCAATCATAGGTATAATTTCAATAAATAACACAACATCTGCCACCAGATGTTTAATTTCAATAAAGAACACAACATCTGCCATCAGATGTATAATTTCAATAAATAACACAACTTCTGCAATCAGATGTATAATTCAATAAATAACACATCTGCCATCGGATGTATGATTTCAACCAATAACAAA
>NC_090248.1:42229875-42254875 GCF_037325665.1 Littorina saxatilis
CCCCCAAAAAAACCTGACCAAGAAGAATCCAGTCTGTTGCTGTTCGCTATGTGTCCATGAGGAGGTGTGCTTTAATCGCACGTTAAATGTTTGATATGTGACAGGGGAGGCTACCGCTCCTTTCACAGCAGACTCTGCACCCGAGTTGTTGGCCTTTAAGTCAACACCGGCGGATTGTGGAATTCTGTTTGTGATGGGGTCTGGTGGTTTCCGATTGTCTGTATGTTCATGGAAACCTTCGGGTTTGCATAACAGTTTTTATTGCGACGGTAGTCTCCCTGTCACAGATAATTAGGCCCACCTGTGTTGATTTCATTTGTAACTATCTGTACATTCTGGGGGGAGGTGGGGGGGGGGGCTTGTTATCTGCATATCAGGGGAGCTTATGGCGATTTACATGATGATTTACACGGGAATATCAGTATCTGTATTTTGATATTCCCAAAGATGCAGAGAAGATCATTGCCGCGGTGGGCGGGGATGATGGGGTAAATGGTAAAAGATTAAGGGGCGTACATTTAAAATATATTCCTACTCTGCACTCTGTGCGTATCTGTTCATACATTTATTTACATATTCATCCATTTATTCAATATCGGGTGTCTTTGATTGCAAGTACGTTTCTTGAGTTGGCCTGGACTCTCGCATTTCACAAACGTGATCGTCAGAACATTCGGCTTAATGATAAGTACAATGTTAACGCCCGTCCCCGGCAATCGACAATAGCAATCATTTATAATGAAAACAACGCAATCGATCAACAAAATACGTAGAAGGCATATCATTCACTCACGCCGGATTCTCAAATCTCCCGTTTTACTAAAATTGCTTTACTTTACTTTATTTGGTGTTTAACGTCGTTTTCAACCACGAAGGTTATATCGCGACAACTAAAATTGCTAATAGCTATCAAATAATAGGTTTATGTATAAATGTCAATGCTGATTTTGCGAGAAAAAAAACCCCACAAAAACCGTTCTGCTAGGGCTTTGAAATTAATGGAAAAACCTCATGTCTATCATATCACTATACTATATTCAACAGTCCTTGAAATAAATGGAGGAGGGAGAACAGAGACGAGAAACTAAAGAAGAAACCCACTTGCTCGAAATTGAGTTTCTTATTGGCACTCAACTTTAAAATTATCTGTACTACATCCAAGTTCCCAGCTTCTGTCTCTGGTGTTTCCAAAACATTGAGTTTCGTTCCCACAGGTTCAAAACACAGAACGTTGCTAGCGCTTAAAGAGACACGAACTCAAAACGGTGAAAGAATATTATGATAAAATCATTTTTATATTTAGTCAAGTTTTGACTAAATATTTTAACATCGAGGGGGAATCGAAACGAGGGTCGTGGTGTATGTGCGTGTGTCTGTGTGTGTGTGTGTGTGTGTGTGTGTGTGTGTGTGTGTGTCTGTGTGTGTCTGTGTGTGTGTGTGTGTGTGTGTGGTTGTGTGTGTCTGTGTCTGTGTGTGTGTGTAGAGCGATTCAGACTAAACTACTGGGCCGATCTTTATGAAATTTGACATGAGCGTTCCTGGGTATGATATCCCCGGATGTTTTTTTCATTTTTTCGATAGATACCTTTGATGACGTCATATCCGGCTATTTGTAAAAGTTGAGGCGGCACTGTCACACCCTTATTTTTTAATTAAATTGATTGAAATTTTAGCAAAGCAATCTTCGACAAAGGTCGGGGTTTGGTATTGCATTTCAGCTTGGTGGCTTAAAAACTAATGAGTGAGTTTGGTCATTAAAAATCGGAAACTTGTAATTAAAATTATTTTTTTATTAAACGATCCAAAAACAATTTCATCTTATTCTTCATCATTTTCTGATTCCAAAAACATATACATATGTTATATTTGGATTAAAAACAAGCTCTGAAAATTAAAAATATAAAAATTATGATCAAAATTAAATTTCCGAAATCGATTTAAAAACTATTTCATCTTATTCCTTGTCGGTTCCTGATTCCAAAAACATATAGATATGGTATGTTTGGATTAAAAACACGCTCAGAAAGTTAAAACGAAGAGAGGTACAGTAAAGCGTGCTATGAAGCACAGCGCAACCGCTGCCGCGCCAAACAGGCTCGTCACTTTCACTGCCTTTTGCACTAGCGGCGGACTACGTTCAGTTTCATTCTGTGAGTTCCACAGCTTGACTAAATGTAGTAATTTCGCCTTACGCGACTTGTTTTTCCTTCGCCTCCCCCCAACCCGTCAAATTGAACGTGCGTGTGTGTGTGTGTGTGTGTGTGTGTGTGTGTGTGTGTGTGTGTGTGTGTGTGTGTGTGCGCGTGCGTGCGTGCGTGTGTGTGTGTGTGTGTGTGTGCGTGTGTGTGTGCGTGTGTGTGTGTATGTGTGTGTATGTGTGTGTGTGTGCGTGCGTGTGTGTGTGCGTGTGTGTGTGTATGTGTGTGTGTGTGTGCGTGTGTGTGTGCACGTGCGTGTGTGTGTGCATGTGTGTGTGTGTGTGTGTGTGTGTGTGTGATCGGACTCCCCCCACAAAGCAAAGCAGCTAACAAAGCAGTATGCCACCAAAAACCACGAACAAAAATAACGACAGAAAATAAAGAAGCAATCAACTACAGGCGGCGCTAACCTTAACTACCAGTAACGGTAATAACAGAAATACTGCTACTGTTCAGTATGTTGATGTTATCGACTGAATATGTTGACTGAGTTATGTATGTCGTGCGTGTGTGCACCACGCGAGCACGCACGCTCTCTCTCTCTCTCTCTCTCTCTCTCTCTCTCTCTCTCTCTCTCTCTCTCTCTCTCTCTCTCTCTCTCTCTCTCTCTCTCTCTCTCTCTCTCTCTCTCTGCCTTGCTCCACCTTCTCTCTTTCTCTCCTCTTTTTCTCTCTCCTTCTCTCCCCTCTCTCTCTCATCCCCCTCTCTCTTTCTGTCTTTTCCCCTCTCCCCCTCGCTTCTCTCTCCCCCTCTCTCTATATACATATCTTTCTCTCTCTCCCCCTCTCTCTCTCTCTCTCTCTCTCTCTCTCTCTCTCTCTTCCCCCCTCTCTCTCTATCTCTCTTTCTCTCGGAGATAAACTTTAATTTTCTCGTTATTTTGGTGCCAGTGCAAAGGAAGTGTAGGTAATATTCACGATAATGGAAATCAGGACTGGAAACTAGAATAATATTGCAATTTAAGTACTCCTAACGGCACTTTGCAAAGGCAGAATCGCAATATCCGCCCTGTAACCGGAAGTAAACTTTAAGTCTTCCAACAGTTCTTCACTCACGATGCCATTCATCTTGTAGACGTTTCTGTCCTTGAGTATCCAGGTCATTTGCTATTTTTTGCATTTCCGTATTTATCAGTGCAGAGTATATACAACTAAGGATAAAAAAAAGAAAGATGAACGACAACAACTGACGCACAATCTGCAGCCAGCAAATTCAAACCCTCGCCGAACATAATGAATTAATGAGTTAAGTACCAATTACGGCCGACTGTTAAGCGTGGCCTGGGAATTACAAGAAAGCGTAGGGGTATTGCTCTTACAGAAGACAACTATATGTCAATGTCAATAACTGATGCAGTGGGGTCCTGATTTGGCCTAAATGGTCCGCTGGACCCATTAAGCAACAATTAACTAACTAACTAACTGATGCAGTACGGACAGAATGCTCTATTTGCTTCTTCTTCTTCAGCGTTCCAGAAATGCTGGTGACGTGTGAGCTCGTTTGCCCATGTTGGTTCCCCACACTATACTCTGAGAGCATAGTCAGCTTCACTCCGCTTTCGTTGGGTAGGCATGCTGGGTATTTTCGTGTTTCCATAATCCACCGAACTCTGACATGGATTACAGGATCTTTTCCGTGCGCACTTGGTCTTGTGCTTGCGTGTACACACGAAGGGGGTTAAGTCACTAGCAGGTCTGCACATAAGTTGACCTGGGAGATCGGAAAAAATCTCCACTCTTAACCCACCAGGCGGCAGCGACCGGGATTCGAACTCACGACCTCCCGATTAGGGGCCGACGTCTTACCACTGCGCCACTTCGCCCGTCGCTCTATTTGCAAATCTGTACAACTCGAGAATTGGCGCTGCTCATGCACTATAGTCACAATACCAAGTGTGTGTGTGTGTGTGTTTTTTTTTAATTATTTGTTTTTCTTTCCCCAATATGTTTACAAATTGTATGTTTGGCCTATGCTGGACATATGCTTCGAGTTGTTTAGAACGTATACAAGTTGAATATTGATGTTGTATGATATCACCTAGAGTTCGCCACACAACGTACTATATATACTTCTCTCAGCTATGTATGGTAAGAAGAACTTTAAGAATATGTTTTCCATCCTCAAAACAACTGCATGACACGTATTGACAAAATCTGTCAAGTTTTGTGTTTGTGTGTGTGTGTGTGTGTGTGTGTGTGTGTGTGTGTGTGTGTGTGTGTGTGTGTGTGTGTGTGCGTATGCTTATGCGTGTGTGTGTGTGTGTGTGTGTGTGTGTGCGTGTGCGTATGCGTCTGCGTATGTGTGTGTGTGTGTGTGTGTGTGTGTGTATGCGTATGCGTGTGTGTCTGTGAGTGACTGTGTTATGTCCCTGTGTGTGTTTAATACTAATACGGATTGTACAGCATGCTGAACGATCATACGATGACGAAAGGCCTTTGGGTTTAATCACCATTGACCTGACAGTGAGGTATGGCCGAATTTCAATACAGTGCATTCACCTCACACGGAGTTGTATAAATACACAACACAATTCACAACACTGCTCAGATTGCTAAATCTCGATCGATTAGCAGAACATTTTTCAGAAATCTTTCAAGCAATGAAGCGCTGTTTTTGCATCTGCTGTACAAATTCACAACTTGCAAAATGTAAAAACTGCAATTATCTTACGTCAAGTCTGATTTGCGTTGTATTCAACTTGCTGAAATGTGGAAGGAAGGGATGCGTTAGTGTGTGACTTTATGAAAGAAGTACATTTATTTCTGAGCACGAGCAATGTCACTGGCGACAGTTGTTGTTGTTGTTGTTGTTGTTGTTGTTGTTGTTGTTGTTGTTGTTTTGTTACGGCCGGCTGTTGTATACATTTTTAACACTTCACCGATGTGCCCTCAGTATGCGACATTTCTCTTGCAACGGGGATGTGCTATCACCGGTGACGTAAAAACAAGAGAGAGAGAGAGAGAGAGAGAGAGAGAGAGAGAGAGAGAGAGACAGAGAGACAGAGACAGAGACAGAGACAGAGACAGAGAGAGACAGACAGACAGACAGACAGACAGACAGACAGACAGACAGACAGACAGACAGAGAGAGAACGAGAAAGAGAAAGAGATAGATAGGGAGTGAGAGAGGGAGAGAGAGAGAGAGATGGAGAGAGAGAGAAGGGGGGAGAAGGAAAAGAGAGAGAGAGAGAATTAGGAGAGATAGAGAGAGATAGGGGGGAGGGAGGGATAGAGAAAGAAAGACTGAGAGAGAGGATGTCGTGGATGAGAGGGACAAGGAGGGCGGAGGAAGTGGAACGGAGTCAGAGGAGGAGAAAGAGGAGGAGGAGGAAGATTGACAGAGACAGAGTGCGAGTATGAGCGAGCGGCGCGTCTTGTAAAATTGACTCCAGTCACACTGCTTCCACACGTGCGCGCTGTTCGTCTCAGCTCTGTCGGTCTGTCTCCGTATCTCTCAGTCTCATCACTCTGGCCAGTCTCTCTTGCTGCCCACTAGTGCGGCTTGGAGAGAACACTGGACAGAAGCTGTTTAAGTCGAGTTTCTGTATCTCTCGTGTGTGTTTGAACGCAGAAATACTTTTGATATTTCGCTAGGCATATGTCATTAAAAAAAATTTTTTTTAAAGCACATCATCTTTGTCGATTCAGAATTTAACAAGTCTGACTTACAGCTTCTCACGATAGTGTCAGCGTATGTCAGTCTGAACAGTTTGTGGATAACTTTGTGCATATTCTTACCGGTCTGAAAAAAACATTTTCGTTTCTGACTCTGACATGTCATTTTAAAAAGTATTTTCTTTAAGTTTGTTGTTGACCTGATTACTTATATGCAGCTGAAGAATTAAAAGGCATTATGGACACATTATGTGCAACACAGAAAAGTGTGTAAAATCATGAAATTTCAAACCAAGAAAAAGTCATGTTTTACACAACGCGGAAGCAGCTTTCCATAACAATGTAAACATCTCCGGAAACACTCTCGACATTACGATTCCTTCGAAAGAAACAGCATGAATACCCCTGCAGGTGAATACAGTGAGTGCTTGCACTAACGCAACAACAACTTTGAAGGTAAGACTGCGTGTGTGTGTTATTATGTGTGTGTGTGTGTGTGTGTGTGTGTGTGTGTGTTAAACCAATATACAGTACCCGGCGAAAGAAACGCAACTCATTCGCGCCGACTGTTGCCCAAGTGTTTTTTCGTCATTTTCAAATTGTCGTAAAAATGTTACCAGATAAGGTACATAAAAACGGAAGACAGGTTCGTGGAGGATATTGTACTAGCTGTACGATTAGTGCATATTATTAAATCGTTTTCTTTGTTTACTTTTTTTAACACCGTCTAAGTGATTTATGTTGATTTTTTTAATTATGTTACGCTTTGGCGAATAATTCAATTTAAATGATCATGTTGAGAGATGAATTTCCTCCACAATTGTCTTTACCTGGTCAAACAAAATGCTTTTTTGTGTGTTTTTTTGTAGCGTGTCAAAGTGACACGTTTTCCTGCATTCACGACTCGCTTGATCCCTACCCTGTGTAACACAGTTTATGAAAAGGTAAACAAAGAAAACGATTTAATAATATGCGCTAGTCGTACAGCCAGTAAAATATCCTCCACAAATCTGTCTTCTTTTTGTATGTACCTATCTGGTTGATATGTTACGACCATTTTAAAATGACGACAAATCACTTGAAACAGATGGCGCGAATGAGTTGCGTTTCTTTCGCCGGGTACTGTAGCTTAAACACTCGCGTGCTACTGCGTTACAGAAAAACAAGACAGTAGACACGTGAACACCTAAAAAAAAATCTGTAACTTGTGCAGTAACAGCCCTTTTTCTTATTTCACGCAGATTTCGATAATAGAATGTCAAACAAATTAATGAAACTGAATTACTAACATAGAGAAACAAAGTGAGACAAAAGTAATAAAATATCCTCATGTCTCGCTTTGTTTCACTAATAATATACCTTCATTAGTCAGGATTGGTCAGCAATTGTAATGGGTTTTGAACGACTTTTAAGGACCATGGCTATTTCTCAAGGACTTTCGTTGACTTAATATTAACCCTCCAAATCCAAGCACTTCCAAGAATTTCAAGCACCAAAAGCTGTACGAACCCTGGCCGAGCATAGCGGGTGTTTCCGGGCGTTCTGGGATCTGTATGTGAGTCCTCAAGCAAGCGTCACTAGACGTTCTGAACTGAAAACGCGTATAATAATCAAAATATGTGACCCTCCACCACGGAATGAGTCGCATGTCACCTTTGCATGATATTTATATTTTTACATTTTCTTAAAGAGATTCTGATGCTCTATCCAGTGGTGAAAACTGTTTTAAAAAAGAGCGAAACATTTTAGAGATATAAGCCTGTGACTAAGGTGATCCTCACACTGATACCTTACACCCCCCGGACGTATATTAGGCCTAGCGCAGAACCCTGCGAGGTGACATCCGACTCAATCCGTGGTGGAGGGTCACATAAATTATAACCTATAATCTGTATGTTTGATTTTGAATTGAAGTTAAGAAATATTGATTGAATTATGTTGATTATTTGATATGATTGAAAAGAATACCCCAAGACCAATGAAGAAGGATGCTCCCGGCCTTCAATGAAAACCCAAAGGAAAAAAAGGCGCACAGATCTGGGTTGAAGCAGCCTGCATGCAACTGAGGTCAAAAATAGAAGGGAACAAGTCGCGTAAGGCGAAATTACTACATTTAGTCAAGCTGTGGAACTCACAGAATGAAACTGAACGCACTGCATTTTTTCACAATGACCGTAGTCCGTAGAAGGCAGTGAAATTGACGAGCCTGTTTAGCGCGGTAGTGGTTGCGCTGTGCTGCACAGCACGCTTTTCTGTACCTCTCTTCATTTTAACATTCTGAGCGTGTTTTTAATCCAAACATATCATATCTATATGTTTTTGGAATCAGGAACCAACAAGGAATAAGATACAATTGTTTTTAAATCGATTTCGGAAATTTTATTTTAATCATAATTTTTATATTTTTAATTTTCAGAGCTTGTTTTTAATCCGAATATAACATATTTATATGTTTTTGGAATCAGAAAATGATGAATAATAAGATGAACGTAATTTTTGATCGTTTTATGAGAAAAAAAGTTTAATTACAATTTTCAGATTTTTAATGACCAAAGTCATAAATTAATTTTTAGCCTCCAAGCTGAAATGCAATACCAAAGTCCGGCCTTCGTCGAAGATTGCTTGGCCAAAATTGCAATCAATTTTATTGAAAAATGAGGGTGTGACAGTGCCGCCTCAACTTTTACAAAAAGCCGGATATGACGTCATCAAAGACATTTATCAAAAAAATGAAAAAACTATCCGGGGATATCATATCCAGGAACTCTCATGTCAAATTTCATAAAGATCGGTCCAGTAGTTTACTCTGAATCGCTCTACACACACACACGCACCGACAGACAGACACACACACACACACACAAACACACATACACCACGACCCTCGTCTCGATTCCCCCTCTATGTTAAAACATTTAGTCAAAACTTGACTAAATGTAAAAAAAGGGGGAAAAGCACGGTATCATGACACAATTGGGAAAACTGTTATGAAGGAGTACGCTGAATAAGGTGAAGTCCGAAACAATAATGGCAGATTACTTTCCTCGTTTTTATATTTTTGGGTATGAAAAAGATAGAACTGTACAAGTTTTTGTCGAGCCTTTTTCAGCTGGCAAACGTGTCCACAAACTGACAAATTCATTGTCTTCAAAACTCATCTTTGAATAAAACAAAAGACGAACACATGGATTCAGAATGGAAAAAAAATGTACAAAGTTAAAATCATACTCATTTCTTACCTCGTGACATCATTGTGATGTTTCTCCTAACTTGATAAACAAAGTGCTTGTTTATGTGTTTGTTTGCTTAGTTGTTTGTTTGTTGTTTTCTTGTTGTCTGTTTGATTTTCTGTCAGTTGTTTGTTAGTTTGTTTTATTGTCTTAAATGAAAGAAATAACACTTGAACAGTACCGTTTACCATTGGGTTCCCTAATTTCAGAGATTCTCTCTTTCTTTCCTTCCTTCACAAAGAAAGACGGAGGTGCAGATTGTAAGCACATCGACGCTTACCTATCTCCCACAGAAAAGCATATGTCTAGACTGGCTGTGTAAAAGTACGCTTACACAAAAGCCCGCACGACGCGGTGGGCGATAAAGACACTTAGCGTTGCTTATACCGGTTAAATATGACATGCACGTTACTATCACGCACTTTCATTACCACTATTTCATCAGCAACGAATATAATGATGGTCTGACACAATTCAACTGTTAAAAGATTCTTTGTCCAATGGTATTTGCACAGTTAATACAAGAATGTGTGTTGCGCTAAATACATAAGACAGCGATTGACCCCGAAAACTGACTACGCTAATAGTTTGCTAATATTTTGCCTGTGAAAATTTTCAGAATGTGTTGAAACACGTGTGATATAATTTGGAAAATCAATGGGACAGACTTTATGAAACAGAATTTTTGATACGATGACACGCCAAGAATCATAATTATAAACGAGGGTTGGGTAATTGAATGGGGTATCTGACCGGTTGATTACAATCACAGAACTTATTTTGGAAGTGGTATTAATCCCGGGTTTACGTTTTTTGTAATGATGTTTTTCTGTTTGAATTATTGAAACGTGTCTTTCCGATATGGCTGAAAAAAGCTTAATTTCATGACGTTTTCGTAAGCTAAAGTTATACCAGTTTCTCGATTCGCATGAACATATTTCATGGAGCTCTGAGCGATTTTAAGCCAAATAAGGACACAATGCCGAGCAGAGTCCAAACTGTCACAATTATATACAAACAAATTAAAACAATTGACAGTGTCATTTTTGCACCGACCTGTCAGACAACATTTATACCTCGACGGAACCAGTCGCTTCTTTAAAAAGCAAAAGTAGTTCCTGTTGTACATTTTTCTTAAAAAAATAAAGCAGGTTGGAAAAATAAAATGACTTTTCAAGGCTCACACGAAAGACAATACCGACGCCTACGTCAACGAAAGGAAACAAGAAACAACTAACATTCCCTGGTGTCATATATGACTTTTATATAGTTTCAACAACTTTCTTGGTTGTGTTTTTCTTTTCGTTTTTCTCTGGATTTGCCTCACGGCTAAAGTCTACCCCATTGTGAAAGTGATAACAATATTGTTAAAATTAAATTGTTCTGTACAATCAAGGGGGAATAAGGCCAGAAACGACGAAAACGTGCTACTTTTTGAGATAACAACTGAAATATTGCCATGGGGTATCAGGTTTTATCACAAAACACTTCTCAAGAAATTAATAAGATTTTACTGGTGATATTTCGACCTATCAACAATCAAATCGAACACACACAAAGAGCGCTGATAGAGGAATGAAATAAAGCACACAAAAACACGAACTGTAATTGTACATTTTTAAAAAGAACAACGTTGTATCTACTTTTGAAATCAAATTTAAGCATCAGACAGAAAACAACATTAAAATATGAAATTAAACGTGTAAAAGTTATAAGAATATTTTAACATCTTAAAATCTTCCTTTAACCATATTACAAAACATAAATACCCTTTATCGTACTACATTTGAACCGTGGTTCTTCTACCCCCTACCCATTTAAAATAATAAGTATGCTTCTAGTCTACGTCTGAGAAAAGTTATTAAAAGTGATATGATTTTCCTTTAAATATCTTTGTTTATGCAAGTTCAAGGATTGCTAAGCGTTATCCCCCTTTTACAAAATAATATATGACATTTCAGTATGTGGTATCAGAATCAAAACAAAATATATTTTTCAATTAAAGAAAAAAAGATACCATTGTTTTGGACCTCAAGTTTCTGCTTTTAATCAGTCTATTATATATGTTACAGTAAATTTACAAAACAAGGACATGTTCAAAACAAGGACATTAACAAAACAAGGACATTTACATAACAAGGACATTTACAAAACAAGGACATTTACAAAACAAGGACATTAACAAAAACAAGGGCATTTACAAAACAAGGACATTAACAAAAACAAGGACATTTACAAAACAAGGACATTAACAAAACCAAGACATTTACAAATCAAACTTACAAAATAATGATCTATCTGTTCTCTGGGGTAGCCTGCAGTCTTAAAAGAGGTCGAAGTTTTGATATAGTGTTTCTTCTCCGGCAAGCAATTGCTGCCTCGCAAACGGAAAGCGTTTTGTCTGTCTGTCCTTGTAGACGTCTCTCTCTGTCTGTCTGTCTGTCTGTCTGTCTGTCTGTCTGTCTGTCTGTCTGTCTGTCTGTCTGTCTGTCTGTCTGTCTCTCTCTCTCTCTCTCTCTCTCTCTCTCTCTCTCTCTCTCTCTCTCTCTCTCTCTCTCTCTCTCTCTCTCTCTCTCTCTCTGGTAGGGAGAAGCAAGCCATTTCCTGTGCAGGAAGTTCAATTATCTTTTGATATGCATACAAATCGAAGGGCAGCACAAAATATCAATTCTGCGACTGATAGTGATCGGGAAGCATGTGCACAAGAATATGTTACCTAGAACGACTCTCTCTTTCTCTCTGTCTCTGTCGCTCTCTGTCTCTGTCTCTGTCTCTGTCTCTCTCTGTCTCTCTCTGTCTCTCTCTCTCTCTCTCTCTCTCTCTCTCTCTCTCTCTATTACTCTCTTACTCTCTCTCTCTCTGTCTATCTTTCTCTATTTAACTCTAACTCTCTCTCTCTCTTTTCCTGTCTCTATTTCATTATCTTTCTCTTTCTCTCTCCATTTCTCTCTTTCTCTCTCTCTATTTCTTTTTCTCCCTCTCTCTCTTTCTCTCTTTCGTTTGGCTGTTCAATACATGTTATATAAATATATAATTGTAATGTATAATGTCATGTATGTCTAAAAGGGACAGGTTGGAAGATTAGGCATTGCCTAAAACCTTTATCCCTTTGTATTAAAGTTTTGAATCTGAATCTGAATCTGAATCTCTCTCTCTATTTCTCTCTCTATCTCTCTCTCTCTCTCTTTCTTTCTGTCTCTGTCTCTGTCTCTGTCTCTCTCTCTCTCTCTCTGTTTCTGTCTTTCTCTCTTTAACTCACTCTCTCTCTCTCTCTCTCTCTCTCTCTCTCTCTCTCTCTCTCTCTCTCTCTCTCTTCCTATGTTTATTTCATTATGTTTCTCTCTCTTTCTCTCTCTCTCTCTCTCTCTCTCTCTCTCTCTCTCTCTCTCTCTCTCTCTCTCTCTCTCTCTCTCTCTCTCTCTCTCTCTCTCTCTCTCTCTAAGAGATGAGAAGTAAGAACGTTACAGACATCTCACAAGGTAATGAGTTACGACCCCGTTATCTCTCCAAGTGATTTGTCTCGCATTGACTTTTGCATCGAGGCGTACCAGAATGAGATACATATATGTCTCCAATTAGTGTGGGAGTAGAGACACTTATAGGAACAGAACGTCACTTTCTGTGACGCTGTCAATGATTATGTGATATCGCGTTCTTCTCAAAAAAAGTTCTTGCTTTTTCTTTTTAACGTCAATGTCCACTTGAAAAACGTAGTACGACTATCGAAAATGGCGGAGGGGAGGAGGGGAGGAGGGGGGGAGGGGAGGCTATGCGCGTTAAACCTCACTCGTGCAAAACGGATGCATGTTGGAGTTGCAGCTCACTAGCGCAGTTTAGATGGATACAAATATGTTCACCCATATGACTTCATGGATGTGTTGGCCAAAATTTGAACAATGCATCTCTGGTCGGCCACTTGCATTATAACCAAATCCTAAAATGCACTGCATTTACTTTTGCTCAAAATATAAGTCTTTTACAGCGCGATAGTTTCTGTTATCGTTAGTAGTTTTAGCTACGCATGCGTAGCTGAATTGTCGCTGGATTTTGACTGAATAAGACTGTTGGTGAAATTCAGGTACGCATCTGCCGTCTGCCACAATATGACATAATCCCTGTGTAGGCATTAAACGTAAGCGTGATTGTGTGAAATACTACGCGTTGGTAGTTATAGTAGTTTACACCAAGAAATTAATGGTTCTAGAGTACGTAATAAAAACGAAATAGTATTGTGTTTCGATTCAACCAGTCCCACACGCAAGAAGAAGATTAAGTCATCCTGTCGCACAATTACTGTTATTTTAAGTCTGATTCAAAATAGCCAACATAAGCATAGTCGTAAGAAATACGCGTAAGTAGTTATGGTAGACGAGAGTAATTCTTTGCCATGTCGATGTCTGCAAATACATGTACACTATGTGTTAAAATTTTGTCATTTTCATGTTCAGTATTCTGCCAGCAGTCTTCTTTTTGAATCGCTAGCGCTGTGTTCATTAATTTGATGACGTTCAAACCAACAGTTGAAACGTCAGTCAATAATTCTGTTAAATACTTCTGAACATTGCAAAAATCGCCTTCGTTGATATGTATCCCCCTATCCTACAGGCATGTTCAATTAATATCCTAACCTCATTACAAAAAAACAAGAAAGGTAACATTTATGAAACTTTTAATCATAGACAAACCGAAACATTGAACTTCGACCTATCGCTTTTTGAAGTGGACACACCAGACACACAACAGACATACGGTGATAACAAGAGTATGCGATTTATCGAAGCCGTCGTCTGTCTGTCTGTCTGTCTGTCTGTCTGTCTGTCTGTCTGTCTGTCTGTCTTTCTGTCTCTCCTCATTCCCTACTTCCCCTTCTATATACTTCTCGCTTCCCCTCTCCTTCCTCCCCTCTCTCTCTTTCCCTCCCACTCTCTCTCTCTCTCTCTCTATTTCTTTCCCTCCTTCTCTATCTCTGTCTATCTCTCTAGCTCTCCCTCCCACTCTCTCTCTCTATCTCTCTCCCTCCTTCTCTATCTATCTCTCTAGCTCTCCCTCCCACTCTCTCTCTCTACCTCTCTCCCTCCTTCTCTATCTATGTCTATCTCTCTCTTTCCCTCCCACTCTCTCTCTATCTCTCTCCCTCCTCTATCTCTGTCTATCTCTCTAGCTCTCCCTCCCACTCTCTCTATCTCTCTCCCTCCTTCTCTATCTCTGTCTATCTCTCTAGCTCTCCCTCCCACTCTCTCTCTCTATCTCTCTCCCTCCTCCTCTATCTCTGTCTATCTCTCTAGCTCTCCCTCCCACTCTCTCTCTATCTCTCTCCCTCCTTCACTATCTCTGTCTATCTCTCTAGCTCTCCCTCCCACTCTCTCTCTCTATCTCTCTCTCTCCTCTATCTCTGTCTATCTCTCTCTTTCCATCCCATTCTCTCTCTCTCTCTCTCTCTCTCTCTCTCTCTCTCTCTCTCTCTCTCTCTCTCTCTCTCTCTCTCTCTCTCTCTCTCTCTCTCTCTCTCTCTCTAAGAGATGAGAAGTAAGAACGTTACAGACATCACACAAGGTAATGAGTTACGACCCCGTTATCTCCCCAAGTGATTTGTCTCGCATTGGCTTTTGCATCGAGGCGTACCAGATACATATATATGTCTCCAATTAGCGTGGGAGTAGAGACACTTATAGGAACAGAACGTCACTTTCCGTGACGCTGTCAATGATTATGTGATATCGCGTTCTTCTCAAAAAAAGTTCTTGCTTTTTCTTTTTAACGTCAATGTCCTCTTGAAAAACGTAGTACGACTATCTCTCTCCCTCCTTCTCTATGCGCGTTAAACCTCACTCGTGCAAAACGGATGCATGTTGGAGTTGCAGCTCACTAGCGCAGTTTAGATGAATACAAATGTGTTCACCCATATGACTTCATGGATGTGTTGGCCATAATTTGAACAATGCATCTCTGGTCGGCCACTTGCATTATAAACAAATCCTAAAATGCACTGCATTTACTTTTGCTCAAAATGTAAGTCTTTTACAGCGCGATAGTTTCTTTTATCGTTAGTAGTTTTAGCTACGCATGCGTAGCTGAATTGTCGCTGGATTTTGACCGAATAAGACTGTTGGTGAAATTCAGGTACGCAGCTGCCGTCTGCCACAATATGACATAATCCCTGTGTAGGCATTAAACGTAAGCGTGATTGTGTGAAATACTACGCGTTGGTAGTTATAGTAGTTTACACCAAGAAATGGTTCTAGAGTACGTAATCAAAACGAAATAGTATTGTGTTTCGATTCAACCAGTCCCACACGCAAGAAGAAGATTAAGTCATCCTGTCGCACAATTACTGTTATTTTAAGTCGGATTCAAAATAGCCAACATAAGCATAGTCGTAAGAAATACGCGTAAGTAGTTATGGTAGACAAGGGTAATTCTTTGCCATGTCGATGTCTGCAAATACACTGTGTGTTAAAATTTTGTCATTTTCATGTTCAGTATTCTGCCAGCAGTCTTCTTTTTGAATCGCTAGCGCTGTGTTCATTAATTTGATGACGTTCAAACCAACAGTTGAAACGTCAGTCAATAATTCTGTTAAATACTTCTGAACATTGCAAAAATCGTCTTCGTTGATATGCATCCCCCTATCCTACAGGCGCTAGGCATGTTCAATTAATATCCTAACCTCATTAAAAAAAACAAGAAAGGTAACATTTATGAAACTTTTAATCATAGACAAACCGAAACATTGAACTTCGACCTATCGCTTTTTGAAGTGGACACACCAGACACACAACAGACATACGGTGATAACAAGAGTATGCGATTTATCGAAGCCGTCGTCTGTCTGTCTGTCTGTCTGTCTGTCTGTCTGTCTGTCTGTCTGTCTGTCTGTCTGTCTGTCTGTCTTTCTGTCTCTCCTCATTCCCTACTTCCCCTTCTATATACTTCTCGCTTCCCCTCTCCTTCCTCCCCTCTCTCTCTTTCCCTCCCACTCTCTCTATCTCTCTCCCTCCTTCTCTATCTCTGTCTATCTCTCTAGCTCTCCCTCCCACTCTCTCTCTCTATCTCTCTCCCTCCTCCTCTATCTATCTCTCTAGCTCTCCCTCCCACTCTCTCTCTCTATCTCTCTCCCTCCTTCTCTATCTATGTCTATCTCTCTCTTTCCCTCCCACTCTTTCTCTATCTCTCTCCCTCCTTCTCTATCTCTGTCTATCTCTCTAGCTCTCCCTCCCACTCTCTCTCTCTATCTCTCTCCCTCCTTCTCTATCTCTGTCTATCTCTCTAGCTCTCCCTCCCACTCTCTCTCTATCTCTCTCCCTCCTTCTCTATCTCTGTCTATCTCTCTAGCTCTCCCTCCCACTCTCTCTCTATCTCTCTCCCTCCTTCACTATCTCTGTCTATCTCTCTAGCTCTCCCTCCCACTCTCTCTCTATCTCTCTCCCTCCTCTATCTCTGTCTATCTCTCTCTTTCCATCCCATTCTCTCTCTCTCTCTCTCTCTCTCTCTCTCTCTCTCTCTCTCTCTCTCTCTCTCTCTCTCTCTCTCTCTCTCTCTCTCTAAGAGATGAGAAGTAAGAACGTTACAGACATCTCACAAGGTAATGAGTTACGACCCCGTTATCTCCCCAAGTGATTTGTCTCGCATTGGCTTTTGCATCGAGGCGTACCAGATACATATATATGTCTCCAATTAGTGTGGGAGTAGAGACACTTATAGGAACAGAACGTCACTTTCCGTGACGCTGTCAATGATTATGTGATATCGCGTTCTTCTCAAAAAAAGTTCTTGCTTTTTCTTTTTAACGTCAATGTCCTCTTGAAAAACGTAGTACGACTATCTCTCTCCCTCCTTCTCTATGCGCGTTAAACCTCACTCGTGCAAAACGGATGCATGTTGGAGTTGCAGCTCACTAGCGCAGTTTAGATGAATACAAATGTGTTCACCCATATGACTTCATGGATGTGTTGGCCAAAATTTGAACAATGCATCTCTGGTCGGCCACTCAGTTGCATTATAAACAAATCCTAAAATGCACTGCATTTACTTTTGCTCAAAATGTAAGTCTTTTACAGCGCGATAGTTTCTTTTATCGTTAGTAGTTTTAGCTACGCATGCGTAGCTGAATTGTCGCTGGATTTTGACCGAATAAGACTGTTGGTGAAATTCAGGTACGCAGCTGCCGTCTGCCACAATATGACATAATCCCTGTGTAGGCATTAAACGTAAGCGTGATTGTGTGAAATACTACGCGTTGGTAGTTATAGTAGTTTACACCAAGAAATGGTTCTAGAGTACGTAATAAAAACGAAATAGTATTGTGTTTCGATTCAACCAGTCCCACACGCAAGAAGAAGACTAAGTCATCCTGTCGCACAATTACTGTTATTTTAAGTCTGATTCAAAATAGCCAACATAAGCATAGTCGTAAGAAATACGCTTAAGTAGTTATGGTAGACGAGGGTAATTCTTTGCCATGTCGATGTCTGCAAATACACTGTGTGTTAAAATGTTGTCATTTTCATGTTCAGTATTCTGCCAGCAGTCTTCTTTTTGAATCGCTAGCGCTGTGTTCATTAATTTGATGACGTTCAAACCAACAGTTGAAACGTCAGTCAATAATTCTGTTAAATACTTCTGAACATTGCAAAAATCGTCTTCGTTGATATGTATCCCCCTATCCTACAGGCATGTTCAATTAATACCCTAACCTCATTACAAAAAAACAAGAAAGGTAACATTTATGAAACTTTTAATCATAGACAAACCGAAACATTGAACTTCGACCTATCGCTTTTTGAAGTGGACACACCAGACACACAACAGACATACGGTGATAACAAGAGTATGCGATTTATCGAAGCCGTCGTCTGTCTGTCTGTCTGTCTGTCTGTCTGTCTGTCTGTCTGTCTTTCTGTCTCTCCTCATTCCCTACTTCCCCTTCTATATACTTCTCGCTTCCCCTCTCCTTCCTCCCCTCTCTCTCTTTCCCTCCCACTCTCTCTCTCTCTCTATTTCTCTCCCTCCTTCTCTATCTCTGTCTATCTCTCTAGCTCTCCCTCCCACTCTCTCTCTCTATCTCTCTCCCTCCTTCTCTATCTATCTCTCTAGCTCTCCCTCCCACTCTCTCTCTCTACCTCTCTCCCTCCTTCTCTATCTATGTCTATCTCTCTCTTTCCCTCCCACTCTCTCTCTATCTCTCTCCCTCCTCTATCTCTGTCTATCTCTCTAGCTCTCCCTCCCACTCTCTCTATCTCTCTCCCTCCTTCTCTATCTCTGTGTATCTCTCTAGCTCTCCCTCCCACTCTCTCTCTCTATCTCTCTCCCTCCTTCTCTGTCTCTGTCTATCTCTCTAGCTCTCCCTCCCACTCTCTCTCTATCTCTCTCCCTCCTTCACTATCTCTGTCTATCTCTCTAGCTCTCCCTCCCACTCTCTCTCTATCTCTCTCTCTCCTCTATCTCTGTCTATCTCTCTCTTTCCATCCCATTCTCTCTCTCTCTCTCTCTCTCTCTCTCTCTCTCTCTCTCTCTCTCTCTCTCTCTCTCTCTCTCTCTCTCTAAGAGATGAGAAGTAAGAACGTTACAGACATCACACAAGGTAATGAGTTACGACCCCGTTATCTCCCCAAGTGATTTGTCTCGCATTGGCTTTTGCATCGAGGCGTACCAGATACATATATATGTCTCCAATTAGCGTGGGAGTAGAGACACTTATAGGAACAGAACGTCACTTTCCGTGACGCTGTCAATGATTATGTGATATCGCGTTCTTCTCAAAAAAAGTTCTTGCTTTTTCTTTTTAACGTCAATGTCCTCTTGAAAAACGTAGTACGACTATCTCTCTCCCTCCTTCTCTATGCGCGTTAAACCTCACTCGTGCAAAACGGATGCATGTTGGAGTTGCAGCTCACTAGCGCAGTTTAGATGAATACAAATGTGTTCACCCATATGACTTCATGGATGTGTTGGCCATAATTTGAACAATGCATCTCTGGTCGGCCACTTGCATTATAAACAAATCCTAAAATGCACTGCATTTACTTTTGCTCAAAATGTAAGTCTTTTACAGCGCGATAGTTTCTTTTATCGTTAGTAGTTTTAGCTACGCATGCGTAGCTGAATTGTCGCTGGATTTTGACCGAATAAGACTGTTGGTGAAATTCAGGTACGCAGCTGCCGTCTGCCACAATATGACATAATCCCTGTGTAGGCATTAAACGTAAGCGTGATTGTGTGAAATACTACGCGTTGGTAGTTATAGTAGTTTACACCAAGAAATGGTTCTAGAGTACGTAATCAAAACGAAATAGTATTGTGTTTCGATTCAACCAGTCCCACACGCAAGAAGAAGACTAAGTCATCCTGTCGCACAATTACTGTTATTTTAAGTCTGATTCAAAATAGCCAACATAAGCATAGTCGTAAGAAATACGCGTAAGTAGTTATTGTAGACGAGGGTAATTCTTTGCCATGTCGATGTCTGCAAATACACTGTGTGTTAAAGTTTTGTCATTTTCATGTTCAGTATTCTGCCAGCAGTCTTCTTTTTGAATCGCTAGCGCTGTGTTCATTAATTTGATGACGTTCAAACCAACAGTTGAAACGTCAGTCAATAATTCTGTTAAATACTTCTGAACATTGCAAAAATCGTCTTCGTTGATATGTATCCCCCTATCCTACAGGCATGTTCAATTAATATCCTAACCTCATTACAAAAAAACAAGAAAGGTAACATTTATGAAACTTTTAATCATAGACAAACCGAAACATTGAACTTCGACCTATCGTTTTTTGAAGTGGACACACCAGACACACAACAGACATACGGTGATAACAAGAGTATGCGATTTATCGAAGCCGTCGTCTGTCTGACTGTCTGTCTGTCTGTCTGTCTGTCTGTCTGTCTTTCTGTCTCTCCTCATTCCCTACTTCCCCTTCTATATACTTCTCGCTTCCCCTCTCCTCCCTCCCCTCTCTCTCTTTCCCTCCCTCCCACTCTCTCTCTCTATCTCTCTCCCTCCTTCTCTATCTCTGTCTATCTCTCTAGCTCTCCCTCCCACTCTCTCTCTCTATCTCTCTCCCTCCTTCTCTATCTCTCTCTATCTCTCTAGCTCTCCCTCCCACTCTCTCTCTCTATCTCTCTCCCTCCTTCTCTTTCTCTGTCTATCTCTCTCTTTCCCTCCCACTCTCTCTCTCTATCTCTCTCCCTCCTTCTCTTTCTCTCTCTATCTCTCTCTTTCCCTCCCACTCTCTCTCTCTATCTCTCTCTCCCTCCTTCTCTATTTCTGTCTATCTCTCTAGCTCTCCCTCCCACTCTCTCTCTCTATCTCTCTCCCTCCTTCTCTTAGTCTGTCTATCTCTCTAGCTCTCCCTCCCACTCTCTCTCTCTCTATCTCTCTCCCTCCTTCTCTATCTCTGTCTATCTCTCTAGCTCTCTCTCCCACTCTCTCTCTCTATCTCTCTCCCTCCTTCTCTATCTCTGTCTATTTCTCTCTTTCCCTCCCACTCTCTCTCTCTATCTCTCCCCCTCCTTCTCTATCTCTGTCTATCTCTCTAGCTCTCCCTCCCACTCTCTCTCTCTCTCTCTATCTCTCTCCCTCCTTCTCTAGCTCTCCCTCCCACTCTCTCTCTCTATCTCTCCCTCCTTCTCTATCTCTGTCTATCTCTCTAGCTCTCCCTCCCACTCTCTCTCTATCTCTCTCCCTCCTTCTCTATCTCTGTCTATCTCTCTAGCTCTCCCTCCCACTCTCTCTCTATCTCTCTCCCTCCTTCTCTATATGTATATTTACAATCTCTGTATTGAAAAAAGTGTTTATCCCAAAGCTTTCAAGGAAGCTAAAGTGATCCCCCTCTTTAAGGCAGGTGATAAAACAGATCCCTCAAATTTTAGACCGATTTCCGTTTTACCAGTATTGTCAAAACTACTGGAAAAACATGTCAATGACCATATTATGATATACTTTACATCAAACAATTTGTTTCATGAAACTCAGTCTGGTTTTAGACCTAAACACTCGTGCCATACGGCACTGACAGAACTGGTGGACTCTTGGTTATCAAAAATCAACTCTAATAAGTTATGTGGAGCACTGTTTATGGACTTTGCAAAGGCATTTGATGTTATTGATCACGCCCTCCTTTTGCGGAAACTTTCCATTTATAGACTACCACAGCCCACACAGACTTTTATAGCCTCTTTTTTGTCGGGAAGAACACAAAAAGTTACCTTTAACAGTTCGAGCTCTGAAGCAATGCCAATTTTATATGGGGTCCCACAAGGCTCGGTCCTCGGACCTTTATTATTTTCTGTCTACATCAATGACTTACCATTACACATATCCTCTGGACAGTGTGATATGCTAGCTGATGATACTACTATTCATACCTCAGGTGATGATATTACTTCGGTAGTCGACACGCTTCAGAAGTGTGTCGATGATGCTGTAGAATGGACGCATTTAAACCACATGTCTCTCAATCCAGAAAAAACAAAGTATATGCTAATTACTACGCGTCAAAAACGACAAGTCATGTCGGAACCAAAGAAGTGCATTTCTGTTGATAGTCAGCTGATAAACGAGGTTAGTGAACACAAAATTTTGGGTGTAACTATTGACAACAATCTAACATGGGGCCCTCATGTAAGTAACTTATGTAAATCTACAGCAAAAAAAGTTCATCAGTCTGCAAAGATTAAACATTTTCTAAATTTTGATGCGCGCAGAACATTTTTTCAAGCGCATGTGCAGTCTGGAATAGACTATGCATCAACCCTTTGGGATTCTGCAAGTGATGCAGCTTTAAGACCCCTAAAATCTTTGCACAGACGCGGAGTAAAAGTTGTTCTGCTGAAAAACAGCACCCTCTCTAATCATGACTACAAAAAAGCTGAAATTCTTCCACTTTCATCCAGACTAGCGTTTAACAAGGCAAGGTTTATGCATAAAATAGTTCTTGGACGTGTACCAGACTATTTAACTAAAAGAATATTATTAACTGAGACTTCATCAAGCCGCACGAAGAAACTAAATGTTCCCCTCCCTAGAATTGACTTGTATAAAACTAGTCTGGCATATTCAGGTCCATTTCTGTGGAATGGTTTACCAGTCTCTCTCAGACAGCCACTTTCTGTTGCCAGTTTTAGAAGACATACTTTTTTGTATATGCTTTCATCGTCGTGTGGCACTTAATGCCTCGATCAGGTACTGCTGTTTAATAAGTACATGAAGATCTACTAGTATAATCATTTCATTTCAGTTAAATTTTTTTTTAATGATTATGTGTACAATGTGTACATGTGTGTGTGTGTGTGTGTGTGTGTGTGTGTGTGTGTGTGTGTGTGTGTGTGTGCGTGCGTGTGTGTGTGTGTGTGTGTGTGTGTGTATGTGTGTGTGCGTGTGTCTGTGTGCGTGTGTGTCTGTATGTGCATGTATGTCTGTGTGTGTCTGTGTGCATGTGACCGTGTGTGTCAAAGTGTGTGTTTTAATGTATACCATTACCAATGACCTTGTATGCTATGAACATTTTTTTTTTCTTTCTTTTTTTTCCCTCTTTGTCTGATTTAATAACCATGTTTTTATGTTTTTGCTTTGCTTCTTCTTCTGCTTTAATATTATGCACTGGTTAGTTAATTCCCTCTTGGGCGAGGGCTGGATGAAAAAAGATCTTTGCTGTATCTACTCCATTACCCTCGAAAAATAAAGTTGGTTCGTTCGTTCGTTCGTTCGTTCGTTCGTTCTATCTCTGTCTATCTCTCTAGCTCTCCCTCCTACTCTCTCTCTTCTCACTTGCATTTCAAGGCGCCTCATCTTGTTTGTTCATCAGACCATAACTGATCAAAATGTGCGTATCAGAGAAATGTGAGATTTATACATGATACGCCCCACTTGCTCTTATTTGTCTTGCAAAGCAGTCACTGAGTTGGCTGTGAGGTTCTAACGACATCAATATTACGTTTGAATAGACGATGTTCGGACATAACTCTGTCGGGTTTATATGGGTTGTGAAAGAGTTAGAACCCTTGTTTTTTTCGGAGACAAACATCTCCACGTGTTTTATCTCCACGTGTTTCAGACACACACCCTCGCTAGTGGCTGGCCTATAATGAGTCGAGAACGAAATGTAACGTTTGTTGTTGTGGTGGTGGTGATGATGGTTTTGTTGCTGCTGATGTTGATTTTTCCTTGTTTATTTGCGTGTGTGTTTTGGTTGCGTGAGTATGTGAGTGCGTGTGTACATGTGCGTGCGTACGTGCGTATGTGTATGTGCGTGCGCGCGTGCGTGCGCATGTGCGTGTGTGTGTGTGTGTGTGTGTGTGTGTTTCCGTGTGTGTGTGTATGTGTGTGTGTGTGTGCATGTGTGTGTGTGTTTCCGTGTGTGTGTGTGTGTAAGGGTGAGTGTGTACGCGTGCGTGTGCGTGCGTGCGTGCGTTTTGTGCGATGAATAGTTATATTCGATGCAAATAAAAAGTTATTTATACTGCCATACATTTCACCCTACACTGTAACGGCTCTGTGCAGCAGCCAACGTCACAATACATATTCTTCTTCTTTCCCTTCTGAAGATAAGTTAAGACATTTTCTTGAAGGATAACTAACTCAGCAGAGGCTTGAAACTGACATAAACATCACAGCGAACAAGGGAATGGCGTCTTCGGTGACAACGAGAAAGCGCTTGATTGAATCTTGACGTCGAACCTTACTGGAAAAATTCAACCTGTATAGCAAAAGTTGAACCTGCCTAGAAGAAACTTTAAACTCACATTTGATGATATGCTTCAAAGCATAAACTAGACAGACCCCTACGTGAACAAGAAGGTTTCTTTCAAAGACCTTTAAAAGTGTTTCACGTCGGTGTTTATTTTTTTCTGCGCGATCCCTCTTTAAACGTATGCTCAGCCCTGAGAGAGCAAACCGGATGTTTCCACAGCACAACTCAAGCGTTGACTGAAGCTCTCAAGGTCATACACGCAGTCTAGGTGGGGTTTCAGGCCAGGTTCGCTATGCAGAATTCTGTACATGATTCTCAGCCCTATCTTTTCAAAGTCGTAGCCCCGGATAGTCATAAATAGACCACAGCTCTAAGTTTCTAGCAGGTCTGCACACAAGTTGACCTGGTAGATCGGGAAAATACCCACCCTTAACCAACCAGGCGGCCGCGGCCGGGATTTGAACTCACAACCTTCCGATTAGGAGGCCGATGTCTTATCCACTAGGCCACTGCGCCCATCGTCATGATATTCAATGTTGTCGTTGTGAATTATTCACTCTGCGAGCGTGTACTTTGACTACGGGATGAGGTAATAGGAGTGGATTTACAAAAGGAGTGTCAAAATTACACTCTAAATCGAGAGATTCAACGCATATAATGAATGCAATCATCATTATGTTTTTGCCTCTTTTGACGCCGCGCAAAACCATTATTTTTTTGTCGTTCGTTGTTTGTTTGCTTTTTGGTGTGAACGTCCGTAACAAACATTCAGGACAAGCACTGCTTGCCATCAATTTAGAAAAAAGTAGTCACGCTTCGCAGTGTTCGTGATGTTAATAATATTATTGCTTTCAAGATAATCAGCAATGTATAATGTTCTTTTGATGAGGATGTAAATGTGAGAATATGAGCCAACTGCATGGGGTGGGGGGGGGGGATATTTTTCGGTGTTGTTGTTGTTGTTGTTGTTGTTGTTGTTTACTTTCAAAAACCAGCCCCCACACATCCTTCGAATAGTGTTGGCCCTTACTGTCATGTGACATTTAATTTGAGAAACCAGGAGACGAAACCAGATGTGTTGATCTAAAAAAATAAAATAATTAGACAGACCGTTCATCTTAAATATTCCATGATCTCTTTTCAAGTTTGTTCAACAAATATTGTTAGAATAATCTGCGAACTATTTTCTAGATCAGAACTGAATGTAAGTCAATTGTTTGTGCGCCTTTGTTTTATATCAGATTCCATGACTTTGGAAAACATGATC
>NC_090248.1:42259875-42272658 GCF_037325665.1 Littorina saxatilis
TACCAAATTTGGCAAGATGGTGTATGATGACAAGGCCCCAAAAAACATACATAGCATCTTGACCTTGCTTCAAGGTCAAGGTCGCAGGGGCCATAAATGTTGCCTAAAAAACAGCTATTTTTCATATTTTTCCCATTTTCTCTGAAGTTTTTGAGATTCAATACCTCACCTATATATGATATATAGGGCAAAGTAAGCCCCATCTTTTGATACCAGTTTGGTTTACCTTGCTTCAAGGTCAAGGTCACAGGAGCTCTTCAAAGTTGGATTGTATACATATTTTGAAGTGACCTTGACCCTGAACTATGGAAGATAACTGTTTCAAACTTAAAAATTATGTGGGGCACATGTTATGCTTTCATCATGAGACACATTCGGTCACATATGATCAAGGTCAAGGTCACTTTGACCCTTATGAAATGTGACCAAAATAAGGTAGTGAACCACTAAAAGTGACCATATCTCATGGTAGAAAGAGCCAATAAGCACCATTGTACTTCCTATGTCTTGAATTAACAGCTTTGTGTTGCATGACCTTGGATGACCTTGACCTTGGGTCAAGGTCACATGTATTTTGGTAGGAAAAATGTGTAAAGCATGTGAGTCGTATGGGCTTTGCCCTTCTTGTTGTTTTATATTTCAAGGAAACATTTCAACCTTTGCCTTCAGCCATGGAAGTCATAAAATGACACGCGGTAATGTTATACTCGCGGTAGTGTGACACGCGGTAGTGTTATACTCGCGGTAGTGTCGTACTCGCGGTAGTGTCGTACTCGCGGTAAGTTCTGTTTCCGTACCCGCGACAGCGGCAGCGACAAAAGAAAACGCGCGCAAACGCGTGACGTGTTTCCGTACTTGCGTTTTAAACATGCGGTAAAATCTGTAAACTCCCGCGTTGCCGCGCGACAACGCGAAAAAATCGCTCCAGGACCCTTTCAAAAAAATCGCGTCGCTTGCCGCTTGTCGCGCCGCTAACGCGTCGCGCGTGTGGAAACACTCCTGGTCATTTTCTATGTGCTTGATTTTCGTCGCACCGCTGGAAAAACGCTATCGCGGGTACGGAAACACAACTTTAGTGTGAGACGCGGTAGTGGTACTCGCGGTAGTGACGCTCGCGGTAGTGACCAGCACCCGATCACTCCACATAAACGCTGGTTCTGGTTGCATTGTGCCGCTGACATACAGCTAATAGGATTTTTACACCCCCTATGGGTGTGTATAGGTTTCACTCGATGTGTTTGTGTTCGCAAGTAGATCTCAAGAATGAACGGACCGATCGTCACCAAACTTGGTGAACAGGTTCTATACATTCCTGAGACGGTCCTTACAAAAATTGGGACCAGTCAAACACACGGTTAGGGAGTTATTGGTGGATTAAAATTATACAAGGCCTGGTATAGACGGACACCCCCGTTGGTCAAAGGGAAATAACCATTCTCACTGCCACCAACTGAGAAGGTTATTTCCCTTTGACGGGGGTGTAGTTCCTATCGGAGGAATTTCTTGTTTTAATCCTTTTGTGGTATTGCTGATGATGCTGAACATGTATTTTACTAGTTTACCAATATGTATCTTTGACCCTGATAGCCTACGAAAACGGAGCAATCATGGCCCAACATTGGCCCAATGCTGAATTTATTGGCGCGGTGTTGAGCCTTAGTCGGGCCGTTGTCGTAGGCTGTCAGGGTTTATGTAGCCTTGTTCCATTGTATTCTGACTGTCATAAAGTAATTAATTTTAAGAGAAAGCAGTCATGAACACAAGGAGCTGGGAAAAGTTGCCTCTTACAACAAGCGTGGATAAAGACACATACTTGACACAGGCAAGTACTCTTTTTTTTTTCCAATCACCACTAGAAGTCCCTGGGCAGCATTTTGCTCTGAAAACTGAATCTCACATACGACAGGTGGATCTTTTATTTTAAAAATGTGCCAAATTGCATATCTCCAAGGCCTTAAGACTAAGAGTAGATATTGGGAAGGCCAGTTCAAGAAGGTGTGGGTGGATCAACACATAATTTGCTGGTATACTGGGAACCGTCCCAGAGATAAATAATGTTATATATTATTTGTGGCATAAACTAATAAAGTTAGTCTCTCTCTCTCTCTCTCTCTCTCTCTCTCTCTCTCTCTCTCTCTCTCTCTCTCTCTCTCTCTCTCTCTCTCTCTCTCTCTCTCTCTCTCACACACACATACACACACATACTGATGTCATCTGACTTACTTGGTATCACAAAAGGTGCTGCCTTGCCGGTTTTTGCTGAAAAATAACTCCGAGACAATTAGATTCAATGAATACAATGATACAAGTAACCGGCAAGTCATAAATCCAAGAAGGTGTGGGGACCGACACAAAATAGGCTGGTTGTGGGGTCCGTCACAGAGAATTAGGTCGAAAGTGGGGTCCGACACAGAAAGTGGGGACCGACACAATGAATTATGGGAACCGTCACGCCTACGTCACAAAAGTGTGTGGGGACCGAACACAGCCAATTTCACTGACTACTTTTGTTGTTTTTATTATTACGGCTGTTTGGATGGCCCTACAATCTTGAAACTTGGGCTGTCTGCTACAGACATGTTGAACTTTTTGCTGGACCAACGACAGTTCCAAGCAGGCATTTTTTGGTAGGATATTTCTTGCCGATGCTACGAATTATGCAGTTTTGCAGTAAAGTGGAAGGCATTCTACCTAATAACGGCTAAAATATCAAAAACCTTCAATCCAACAGCACCTAGGCATGTAGTGTAAACACTCACAGATCTAACAAGACCATTCTCAGAGAGCAACATTGCCTAATACTACCATAAATGGATGTTTTGTCCGCGAATTTTGGCGTGTGGGAACCGAGTGGGAACCGAACACAAAGGGTCAGGGCACCGGACACAAAGCGTAGGGGAACCGTCACAGTGTCACCGGTGTGTATATATTAACCCTTCCATAGCGATCACGTCTCGACCGTCACGGTTGGCCTAGTGGTAAGGCGTCCGCCCCGTGATCGGGAGGTCGTGGGTTCGAACTCCGGCCGGTTCCTACCTAAGACTTTAAAATTGGCAATCTGGTGGCTGCTCCGCCTGGCGTCTAGCATTATGGGGTTAGTGCTAGGACTGGTTGGTCCGGTGTCAGAATAATGTGACTGGGTAAGACATGAAGCCTGTGCTGCGACTTCTGTCTTTTGTGTGGCGCACGTTATAATTATGTCAAAGCAGCACCGCCCTGATATGGCCCTTCGTGGTCGGCTGGGCGTTAAGCAAACAAACAAACAAACAAATCGTATAAACCAACTCATGTCCAACATAGGCACTTAGACCTGACGGACAGTAAGCCCCTTAAATTTGACTTTTGAACACGTCTCTAAATCGACAACTTTTGTTCTGTCCCTTGATTGGTCGTTATAGACTGGTTCGACTGTATTTCAAACTTTTTCGTCATTTCGGCAGAATCGCCGAACATTTCGGATGTCACCTCGCAGGGTTCTGCGCTAGGCCTAATATACGTCCGGGATGTAAGGTATCAGTGTGAGGATCACCTTAGTCACAGGCTTATAACTCTAAAAGTTTTCGCTCTTTTCTAAAACGTTTTTCACCACTTGATAAAGCATCACAATCTCTTTAAGAAAATGTAAAAATATAATAATCATGCAAAGGTGACATGCGACTCATTCCGTGGTGGAGGGTCACATATAGCTTGGTGTGGTCCATTGGTTTAATTACATGTTGACGATACTAGTTGACAATCTGTCAACATCATTGTTGAAATCAAGAAAATAAATCCTCGCAACTTCACCGGAAAAGAAACAAACAACGAACTGTCTGGTCCACTGAAACAAACATCTGATTACCAGACGTCAAGGAAGTGCTTTCGTAAGATTATTATTTTTAAATTCAGCAATGTGGGACTTAAATTTTCAGCAACGCTTACACTCAGCACACAGATTAACTTCAACAGACAAGAAAATGTCCCTGCTTTGCGATTTCTGTATCTCCGAAGGCGTTAAACTAAATAACTCCATGAACACACGGAAACCTAATGCTAATACTTAAAGATTTTGTCGAAGGCCACGGGGGACATTTTTGTTGTCCCCCAAGCTTCCAATGCTTGCCAAAAGGTTTCTGAACATAAGAGACGATTTGACGGTCTCGTGTCATAATAATTGAAAGCCAAAGCCTAATCTTGGCAACCAGCAATGTGCTTCTGTTTTTCAGCGCATTGAACTGGAGAACTTTTAGCAAAACAACTGCTTTACACACAGATTACATTCACTATACAAAAATAATTTGCTGTGTTAAGCCATTGTCTTACCAAGAGGAATGGGGGAAGGGGGGAGGTGGTGAAATGCATTATTCCAGGGACACAAGGAAACCGCTATGAAATTACAGTTTGTAATTCTCTTACTTCGGGATTTGGTCAAAGCTTACCCCCCCTCCCCTCCCCGCCTGTTACACGACACTTGAGATTGCCACAAGTTCTCAAACGTCGTATAGTTGTGTTCTTTTATTCTACGTCGCCCGTCTTCGCAGCAGCAGAAAACAACTCGTCAAATTGAGTTCGAGGATTTATTTAGCATTCCATACATACAACTGCACATCGTAGCAGATCTCAAAGTAGAAGCTTTTTTGCATACAAATCGCGCTGGCCTATATAGCAAATACTCAATCTCGAGAATATTCCAGACCGAACATGATACAACTACATTATACGAGCCGTCTATGGACTAGAACAGTGACGTTCTCTGTGGCGTACATCAAAAGCGCCGACGCACTTAATCCGAGCGAACGCCACAAACCCACGACTCAAAACAACGTGGTAAACAACTTGTTTTGACAGGACTAGAAAGTTCACCTGCATTCTCGTTCAAACATAAATATTGTGTTTACAAAATATAATATCGGTACTTTCCCACAAAGTACAAATAAGTCAACTACATGCAACACACAAAACTGAACCAAAGTTCAGCAACGACAGCGTTTCCTAACACCGCCCCGTATTATTTTTTTCCGTGAAGTTTGTGCTGGTTAATTGTTGGTCTTGATCTTTTCGAACCTCCTTGCCAACCCAGTACCGGTCACTAGTCCCTCTCAGCAATCCCAACTCAGAGAGCTGGATTACTTTCGGTGACCTATCCGCTAAAAACACAGATTGTTTCCGATATTACAGTAAAATCGCTGCGCGAATACACTGACATGGGTAAAAAAAAAAGTCAGCATATAATGCCCATATTTTAGGATTTTGTCAAAGACCACAAACGTCCTTTCACTGTTGTCGAAGCTGACTTTTTTTTCCTAAAGAGGATTTTAAATATCGAGCCTTGCATCTGCAGATTATTAGGATGCCCCCTTCCCTTTTTCAATTTACACTGTTGACATCTAGAAACAGGAAGTGCGTTCAACTGTGGATCACACTTGTGTTTAGAGTGTGGGTAATCGATAACGCAAATCATTATTTGTAAACCTTATGCACGAATGTTCTTAGTAATGGAATTAAATCAAATGTCCAGGACCAGAGGTATTGCAACGAGTACTGTAACGACGCCCCCTCCTTCATCCCTCCTCATGTTTGAAGGTTTGCAAAGGGGAGTAGTGTGTGTGTGTGTGTGTGTGTGTGTGTGTGTGTGTGTGTGTGTGTGTGCGTGTGCGTGTGTGTGTGTGTGTGTGTGTGTGTGTGTGTGTGTGTGTAACAACTGCTGTGGAACCCGCTTGTGAGAAAGTCGAGGGGATTTTATTTTGCTTTCTTATATCTGAGTTGTTCTTATCCGGAGACTCCGGATATAATATATATTAAGGCAATGTATTTCTCTTATCCGAGGAAAAATAATTCATCATAAGCATTGCATGATATGCCCGCAGGGAGGCGCGTGACTGTGCATATAATCATGAATGGTCGTATTCCGAAAACACAGAGGTTTAAGCTCATAATTCACTGTGACATACACGGCGTGTCCCCGCGGATTATTCCCAATGACTCGTCGCTATATATAGCTCAGCGTGCTTATGTCCCAAATAGTCTCTAGTACTGGGGACAGAAATACTAAGTTAGAAAGCAAGCAAAGCCTGGAAGGAGTACAACTCTTCCCCAGCCTACGACAAAAAAAATCCATATTTTTTTCCGAACGTCGCCTATTGCAATAGCTGCGTTGGAGCTAAAGCATGAACTACGCGGTAGGGTTCTGGTCTTCGTAAAATTATATAATAGAAAACGTTGCTTCCATAAATATCAGGAAAAGACCAGACAATGAACAGTCACGTACCGCAACTATGATTGATATAACGCCCACTTCCTCCTTCCTCCAGACTCTACCATTCCCCCTCCCCCTCCCTCCCTCCCTTCCTCCCCCACCTGCCCCTACCCAATTCCCGCCTCCTCCGCTGACCTAAACCGCCTGACACTGCAAAAAAAAGGAGTAAATTTTAAGGGGCTTATCGTCCGTCAGGTCTTAATTGCCTATATTGGAAATGAATTGGTTTATACGATTCGAGTTTTACGCCCTCACGGCTTTTTGATGTTTGCGTGTTTAGGTGTTTAGGTGTTTAGGTATCTGCCATCTGTACTTATGGTAGAATGACCAAGATCTTTAACGTGCCATTGTGGTGACACGGGGGTGGGAGATGGATACCGTCTCTGGGACTGCACATAAAGTTGACCCGTGTCCGTCCCGGCCCGTATTCGAACCAGCGACCTCTCGAGCACAAGTCCAGTGCTCTACCACCTGAGCTACCCGGGCCCCCATGACACTGCAAGGCAATTGTCCTTGTTTTTATAAGGACAGTAACATCTTTGAGTCTTGAGTCCGTCCGTACTCAGCATTCTCTTTCCCCTCAGTCCCCATCCCTTCGTCTTTGTCCCCACCCAATACAATCCGTCTATCTCCTCCTTCTTGTCCCGACATTCTCCTAACCCGACCCCTCCCGCCTTTTCTCCTACGGCAAATTAGATAACTTACAGCGCTGTTCAGGCCATGAAGCCCCGCCCCGGAAATGGATTTTGCTGCGCACGTAACTCATTTCCTGTTATTGTTGGAGAAGAGAGAGTCGACGAGCAAGATGTTTGTCGGAGGTTTGTCAGAAGTTTGTCATCGACTGTAACGAGAATAATGTGGTAGGTTACGTAGATTGTCTCGGCAACGGCAGAATTTATGTCACTTTAAAGATATGTACGTTCGGTTCAGGCAGCTATGGAAACGATTGGAACTAATTGGGCTATGGAGGCCACACAGAAAGAAGTGATCATGTCTGGCCACGGGTATATATATGATCTTACAAGTTCATATTATTCCTCATTGGCAATACTGACATCCCTTTTTAACTGCTTGCTTCCCTTTACATAATCAACCGCCCATAGGGCGTCATTGTTCCGAACAAAATTTTCAAAATCTCCAAAACAGTTTGGAATTCTGGCTAGGGAAATCCTGTTGTGCAAGGACGTCAGCGCCTTTCAGCGACTGGTCAATGTATTTCGGAACTGGAGTGACAACAAAATGTCGGTCACATTTGAAATTGATGCTACTTGAGTTTGTTTTCCAAACTGATACGAGTTGAACGGGAGCATATGATCAGTTATCCATCTAACTTACCTCGAACAGTGAGATCCACAGAACGTACAGTACACAAATACGAACGGAGAGACTTGGAAACCAAAGAGTCAATACTGATCCCCATGCTCGAGAACTCACGTGTAATATTCGAAGTCAAAATATCTTCTTTTTTGTTACCCCTGATGACAGTCTCAGTCGGTAGAGAGCTCAATCGCCAATGATGGCGGTGACGGGTTGGAATCTCTTGGAAGGCAAGAGCATTTTTTCACACTTTTTTTTTCTCAACTTTATTTTCTTAACTCTCACTTCTTGAATTGTATTCGTTTGTTCTTCATTTCAACGGGTTTGAGTGATGTATAGAAGGTTTTCCTGATTATTGAGTACTTCCAATAAACGATTTCCCCAAATGACCCATTCTGTGTTTAGTAACATCGGCCCAATGGGAGATTGTATCACTGCGCTTCGACTGCCTGTAATGGTCGTGAACCACTTCTAATTACTGTT
The DNA here is from genome assembly GCF_037325665.1 of Littorina saxatilis. Classification (NCBI taxonomy): domain Eukaryota; kingdom Metazoa; phylum Mollusca; class Gastropoda; order Littorinimorpha; family Littorinidae; genus Littorina; species Littorina saxatilis. The sequence continues at coordinate 42,267,911 of NC_090248.1, forward strand.
CTGGTCTGGCTTTATTTCCCTGCGGGGGGGGGGGGGGGGGGGGGGGGGGCTCGTTGCTCGTCTGACGTTATGACATGAACAATACTTGTAATTGTATTTGAGACATTTTAAACGGATATTGTTACAGGTTACATGGCCTTCGTCTCCCTCGTCTTAATTGAGTTGCGCGCGCAGCAAAACGTATTTCTGGGGCGTGGCTTCGTGGCGTTAAGGCGGTCCCTTATTGAGCTCGAAGCGGGGACTTTGCGAAGACTTCCCGACGTCTTTTTTACCGAAAACTCTGTGCGAAAGCGTCGTGTGTCCAGCCTCGCGAATTATACCTCGCGCAGTCGACTTCGCCCAGTTAAGGGCAGGCTTAAAAGCGCCGTAGGTTTTCATTGCCTTTCTCCTCCCCCTCCCGCTTTGCCTCCACCTCCACCTCCACCTCCACCTCCACCTCCCCCGACCCCCCTCCGCCTACTCCATTTCTTCTGACCTCTTCCGCTCCGTGAATATGCATGCATGGTTATTCCAAACTGGGATTTTGCTGTGCTAGGTTGGTGAGCCCATGTAATGAGTCCATCCCGTCCCGAGGTCCCCTTTTAGTGCTCATCAATCAGTTAGTGGGCTTGTTACGGCCAGCCTGCAGAGAGGGAGCCACGTTTTATTTAATGCAGATTATGATGCAAGACACTCCTGAATGCTCTATTATGAAGAACGTTTCACCCGCCTACAATTGAATGTAAATGCCCTATGCTGTGATGCAACATGCGTTACGAACTCTGTTTTGAAGAGCGTTTCACTCGCCTAAAATTGTGATGCAACGGAAAAAAGCTCTACTGCGTGATGCAACATGCGTTACAAGCTCTATTTTGAAGAGCGATTGACTCGCGCAAAATTGTGATGCAACAGAATTTAAACGCTCTATTTTGTAATGCAACATGCGTTACAAGCTCTATTTTGAAGAGCGTTTGACTCGCGCAAAATTGTGATACAACAGGATTTATACGCTCTATTTTGTAATGCAACATGCGTTACAAGCTCTATTTTGAAGAGCGATTGAGCTCGCGCAAAATTGTGATGCAACAAAATTCAAACGTTCTATTGTGTCATGAGCACGTGCGTTACGAACTATATTTTTAAGAGCGATCGACTCACTAACGATCCGTACTGCTGTATAATCTGGTTGTCCTACATCTTGTGACAGAAGACAGGAAAATCGGCCAAAATACGTTACCTGAGTGGTGCAGGAAAAGAAGTTTTGACTGAATATAGCTTATAACTGGAGTCTCCCTAGAAATGAACTTGTACAGCTAGCGTCGTCCTAAGATTGTCGATAATTTTAGTCAAGGCGTATATAATACCATTCGAGGTCCGAGAATCGTCCCCGTACCTTGTAGAATACTTGGTTGTTATTGTTGTTATTTTTTCTACAAGGGAGGAGGGGGGGAGGCTGAGATAATGTCCCACCAAACGCCTATGCAAAATCTATTCACCCCCCCCCCCCCCCTGAATTGTGATGGTTTCACTTTACAAGATCGTTCCCGCGGGTAGGAATTGAGGCACATTTAACCTTCGCCGGCCGGGTTATCGACTAAACACGGAAGACATCGTGGGGCCGTGTGGACCCATGCTTCTCAAAGAAGGAACAAGTCGCGTAAGGCGAAAATACAATATTTAGTCAAGTAGCTGTCGAACTCACAGAATGAAACTGAACGCAACGCAACGCAGCAAGACCGTATACTCGTAGCATCGTCACTCCACCGCCCGTGGCAAAGGCAGTGCCCGTGGAATTGACAAGAAGAGCGGGGTATTCGTTGCGCTGAGAAGGATAGCACGCTTTTCTGTACCTCTCTTCGTTTTAACTTTCTGAGCGTGTTTTTAATCCAAACATATCATATCTATATATTTTTGGAATCAGGAACCGACAAGGAATAAGATGAAAGTGTTTTTAAATTGATTTCGAAAAAAAAATTTTGATAATAATTTTTATATATTTAATTTTCAGAGCTTGTTTTTAATCCGAATATAACATATTTATATGTTTTTGGAATCAGCAAATGATGGAGAATAAGATAAACGTAAATTTGGATCGTTTTATAAATTTTTATTTTTTTTTACAATTTTCAGATTTTTAATGACCAAAGTCATTAATTAATTTTTAAGCCACCAAGCTGAAATGCAATACCGAACCCCGGGCTTCGTCGAAGATTACTTGACCAAAATTTCAACCAATTTGGTTGAAAAATGAGGGCGTGACAGTGCCGCCTCAACTTTCACGAAAAGCCGGATATGACGTCATCAAAGACATTTATCCAAAAAATGAAAAAAACGTTCGGGGATTTCATACCCAGGAACTCTCATGTCAAATTTCATAAAGATCGGTCCAGTAGTTTAGTCTGAATCGCTCTACACACACACACACACGCACACACGCACGCACATACACCACGACCCTCGTTTCGATTCCCCCTCGATGTTAAAATATTTAGTCAAAACTTGACTAAATATAAAAATATGCATACCCTTCCGTAGACCCATGCTTTCCAAAGAAGCAAAAACGTGCATCCCCTTCCGTAGACGCCGTGGTTAAATTTCCGCGAGAAGTAATTGATATAAATTATTAATTTAATTATTACTGTGCGGACTAAAGCTTCTCAAAAAAGGAAAAAACGGGAATACCCTTCTGTAGACGTCGTGGGGCCGTGTGGACCCACATTGCTATGTATTAATTTCGCTCCACGCGACTTGCTTATTAACTCCAAAATTAAACAGATGGTAGAAAATGATGTTTAGAGCCAATACCTGAAGGTTTGTGACCTATCTCCCTAGTTTTTATGTAATTGTAAGTTCCTTCAGTTTGAGAAACATGGGTCCGCACGGCCCCGCGATGTCTTCCGTGTGTAGTCTAAATTTGACCTTTGTTTTTATAATTACTTCTCGCTGAAATTGAATGATCTTTAAGGACATACTAGCTTTTTAGGTGTCAGAGGCATTCTTAAAAGCTCATTAAAAAAGTCCAACTGGTTTAAGAGATATTTGCAATTAAACACCCTTCTGGGTCCACACGGACCCACGACGGCCGGCGAAGGTTAAGGGCAACTGGTGGTCACCACTGTGATAAAATAGTTACATTAATGAATAGTCCAACAACAATTTTCCGACATGGCTTTCCTATCAACGCAGCACAGACATTTGACAGCAGTAATAATCATGATAATTATCAGTCACGCTTGCAATAATTACGTTGATGGTGACGGCGATGGCTTTGGTTGTTAAGGTGATTGCTTGTTTGTTTTAATTATGATTGTAAACGTTCCCCCATATTAATGAGCGTTCCACTTTCACTTGCCATTCTTTAAATCTTACCAGCCCTTTTTCTAGCAAATTTGGTGTCTAGTAGTGTATTTAAAACCAATCAGAATACAGAATACCAGAATACCATTGGTTTATTCAGCCATCTTGAACTGTGTTGAGAGTTGTGTTACGAATTCTGATTGGCTAATAGCTGGGACGCAGTCGTTACGTCACAGGCTAAAAACTGGGGAGTGGTCATTATTTCACAGCAACAGGATGCACAGTTTTGCTCATAGTTCTGCACGTATGTACATCTTCGACGATATTTCGGACCCCTTTGTGTCTCTTTCAATGTCTGTCTGTGCCTGTCTCACTCCCTGTCTATTTGTTTATGTGTCTATGTGTCTGTCTGTCTGTCTGTCTGTCTGTCTGTCTCTCTCTCTCTCTCTCTCTCTCTCTCTCTCTCTCTCTCTCTCTCTCTCTCTCTCTCTCTCTCTCTCTCTCTCTCTCTCTCTCTCTCTCTCTCTCTCTCTCTCTCTCTCTCTCTCTCTCTCTCTCTCTCTCTCTCTCTCTCAAATATTTGCTGATGCAAAGAGAAAAGGCTGTCTAAACATGTATTGAAAAAAGTTACCCTGGTTAATAAAGAATTTGTCATTGTCATTGTCATTGTCTCTCTCTCTTTCTCTCTGTCTGTCTCTCTCTGTCTGTCTGTCTGTCTGTCTCTCTCTCTCTGTCTATGACTCTCTCTCTCTCTCCCTCTGTCTGTCTCTCTCTCCCCCCTCTGTCTGTCTCTCTCTCCCCCTCTCTGTCTGTCTGTCTGTCTCTCTCTCTCTCTCTCTGTCTGTCTGTCTCTCTCTCTCTCTCTCTCTCTCTCTCTCTCTCTCTCTCTCTCTCTCTCTCTCTCTCTCTCTCTCTCTCTCTCAAATATTTGCTGATGCAAAGAGGAAAGGCTGTCTAAACATGTATTGAAAAAAAAGTAAGTTCACCTTTGATGGCTGAACTTTTAATTGCGCAAGTCACGTCTGCTGACGAGTTGCAAGTGTCAGAGCCTGCACTCAAATTTCCGTTTTCCCTGTTCGTTCTCTTTGGGCAATTTAACGTGAGAGCGAAGACGGATATAAAACGACCCTAGGATCAGACTGATTTAATATGTCACTGTCAGACCAATTTCTTCCCACGAAGTTGGAAGACTTCTGACAGCCGGAGGATACATCGGGGTAGCAGGTCAGACAATGAGAGAAAAGGACACTGAAAGTGAGAAAAAACGGTAGGGAGAGAGCTAGAGAGGATGAAAATAGAGAGAGAGAGAGAGAGAGAAAGAGAGAGCGAGAGAGAGAGAGAGCGAAAGAGAGAGAGAGAGAGAGAGAGAGAGAGAGAGAGAGAGAGAGAGAGAGAGAGAGAGAGAGAGAGATGAACGAACGAACGAACTTTAATTTACAAGGATAAAGGCTCAAGGCACATTGCCTTGTCAA
>NC_090248.1:42272858-42275358 GCF_037325665.1 Littorina saxatilis
CACATTGCCTTGTCAAACAACCTATCCTTAAACAAAAACTAGACATGTAATATTCACTAAAGAAGCATACAAATGGACATAAACAATACTATAAAAATTCAAATTTAAAAAAAATGCAGAGACAGTTAGAAACACCATAATAAATAAGAGAAAAGAAAACTAACTAAACAAAATAACACAAACAAACGAACAAATAAACAAGAGAGAGTAGGAGACAGAGAGAGAGTCAGAGACAGAGAAACAGAGAGAGAGGGGAAAGCAAGACCATATACTTGAGTGAGATACACTTGAATAGGCAGGTAGAAAGTTAGACACGCTTGCAGAACAGAAACGGACAGGCAGGCACACGGAAAGTCATTCTGACAGACAGACACGCAACCACACAGAATGAGACAAAATGCCAAGCAAGGGACAAAGAGAGCGTTGTTATGCTCTTCGATTTTAACGATATAATTATGTTCGTGACTCCTGGTCGCGTGCACGTGTGGTCCTTGTTTACGACCAGCGCGTTATCGACACCTAGTATCAACCTTTTCCGACTAGCCAATCAAACGCCACCACAGAAAATCAACATTTGTTTATATCTGCCTCTGCTTATAACTACTTCTTGCAAGATGAAAAATCGACTCGACCTTTCCTTTTGTTCGTAAGCAGAGGTGCGGGGAGGGGGGGGGGAGACTGGACTGGAAGGGGGATTTGAGAAGACTGAACTTTACGCACTGTTGAAAGACATTTGAAGCATCAGCATAATTTATTTATCAGATAGTTCTTTGGTGGAGGGGGGATTTGGGAAGACTAAACTTTACGCACTGTTTAAAGACATTTCAAATCATCTGAATAATTCATTTATCAGATTGTTCTTTTCTTGTTTGTTTGTTTGTTTGGCCGGTAGTCGAAGCCGACAAAACCAGATCATTGACTAATAATTGTCACTCCTACTGTCAAGTTCTCTATTTAACAACATTTGTCAGTTTCTTTTTTATGTTAATATGTTAAAATTCATCTAACCTTGGTGGTGTTCCAAGTAAATCCCTGCGAGTATATCCTTTGCATTTTTAATATGACTCACCTTTTAGTAAACGAATCGGACATTGTGTGGCACTGTATACAAAGCAATGCCACCAGCTTAGGTCTTTGAACTTCTCTCTCTCACTACACACACACATTCTCTCTCTCTCTCTCTCTCTCTCTCTTTCTCTCTTTCTCGCTCTCTCTCTCTCTCTCTCTCTCTCTCTCTCTCTCTCTCTCTCTCTCTCTTTCTCATTCTCTATCGCTCACTCTCCCTCTCACTCTCTCTCTCTCTCTATCGCTCTTTTCAACATCCGCACTCAGAGAGCTTGACTACTTTCGGCGACCTATCAGTTTATTCAACAATTCATAGATAATTCAACATAATACATGTTAAGGATCAATCGCTCTTTCTATCCCTCTCTATCTCGCTCTCGCTTTGAATCTCTTTTTTTTCTGTCTCGCTCTTGTCTCTGTCTGTCTGTCTGTCTGCCTGCCTGTCTGTCTGTCTCTCTCTCTCTCTCTCTCTCTCTCTCTCTCTCTCTCTCTCTCTCTCTCTCTCTCTCTCTCTCTCTCTCTCTCTCTTTTCCCAACCCCCTCTCTCTGTTCCTCCATCTCTTCCTTGCCTTCCGTCCTTCCCTCCTTCTACACTATCCTTCTTTCTCTCTCCCCCCCCCCCCCCCCCCTTCATATTTCCCCCCGAGACAGATGGCGGACAGAATGACAGAGAGTCCTTGTCGCAGAGAGCTATCAAAATATCACTAGTCATTGCAACGTGTGTCAAAAAGGTCGCGTGGACTCAACTGATTGCAGCCATCCTTTCGTGGCCGTGCATGGCTGTTTGCGATGAGTCTTTCATTCGCCCATCATCGCTCCTTGATTGTTTATTTCTGCGAATGTCAGTCTGTGATTATTTTAATCCTGCGTTTTCTCTCTGCGTCGTACTTTTGTTACCTCACCCGCTCATGCCCCCTGCCTCTCTGTTGCATAATGTGTTTTGTTCATACACAAGATCGTTTGAAACTAGCATTTTTGAGTGTCGGCGTCGTACATTCGTTAGGGGCTCCGCTCACATATGTAACTTTAGCAGGACCGACGACGCACTGCAGATTATCCCAGCCCGCTACACGTTGAATGAAAGGAAAACAGGCCAAGTACTCGTCATAATCCCTATCGCGGCATAAATAATAGGCAGTGCGTCGTCTGTGCCGCTGAAACTGCGCAGGTATATTCTGCCCATTACGTCACCCTCTCATGCCCCTGCCTCCCTGTTGCATAATGTGTTTTGTTCATCCACAAGATCGTTTGAAACTAGGACTTTTGACTTTCTGCGTCGTACTTCCGTTACCTCACCCACTAGTGCCCTCTGTCTCTCTGTTGCATATTTGTTTTGTTCATACAGTGGAACCCCCTTTTAAGACCCCCCTCCCCCACCCCCCTCCCCCCAATTTAAAACTCCCTCCCTTTTAAAACCATGTTTTCCCATATTTTC
>NC_090248.1:42280358-42287858 GCF_037325665.1 Littorina saxatilis
TTTTACACAAGCTTTTTTTTCAAAGTTCACTGAATAAAATCATGATAAAAATATTGTTATCGCCAGTTCGATTTGAAAGCTGAGATAACAGCCTGTCCTGGCAAGATGATCTTCCAAAAATATTTTTTTAAGAAATTCTCCTAAAATACAATTTGATAAAAGAAATCCAGCTCAGGCTACTTCCGCCTACTCAGATTTCAAAGCACAAATGATGATCTTTCAAATTTAATACAATTCTTCCCTAAAATACAATGTACAGAATGCATTTCAGCTTGAGCCGTTGTTAACGCACACTCTGACTTTTAGGCGCTGATAAAACATCCTGTCACGATTCGCTCTTCGTCAATGGTTATCACTGAGAGGCAATTGACAGTTAAGTGATGTTCACATGGCAGACTTGCAACCAACTTTTTCCCAACTTTAGTCGTTTGAAAATCGCTCCCGAGTCGTTGAGGCCGAATCGGCGAAAGGTCTGCCATGTGAACAGCCCCAGCGATTTAGAAACGATTCGGGCCAGACTCGTCACCGACTCCAACACTCAGTTGAGCACTGCTCGACTCGTCCGTGACTTCTTCTTCTTCTTCTTCTGCGTTCGTGGGCTGAAACTCCCACGTACACTCGTGTTTTTTGCACGAGTGGAATTTTACGTGTATGACCGTTTTTACCCCGCCATTAAGGCAGCCATACGCCGCTTTCGGAGGAAGCATGCTGGATATTTTCTTGTTTCTATAACCCACCGAACTCTGACATGGATTACAGGATCTTTTCCGTGCGCACTTGGTCTTGTGCTTGCGTGTGCACACGAAGGGGGATAAGCCACTAGCAGGTCTGCACATAAGTTGACCTGGGAGATCGGAAAAATCTCCACACTTAACCCACCAGGCGGCCGCGAACGGGATTCGAACCCTCGACCTTCCGATTAAGAGGCCGACGTCTTACCACCCCGCCACAGCGCCCGTCGATCGTAAGCGATTTTGTCCAGACTTTTCTTATCGCGCTTACTGATTGGTTAGCTCTAGCCTTAATTCCCTTCTCCGGAAAACAACGAGGACGACCGGACAATCCCGAAAGGCTAAGTCTGGCGAGAATCGCCGCTTAAAACTAGTTTGCGAGTGTGTGCTGTTCACATGGGTAGCGATTTTGATTTGACTTACCGCCGACAAAAATCGCTTGAAAGTTGGACAAAAGTTGGTTGATAGATTGATTGATTGATGGGCGGGGATGTAGCTCAGTCGGTAGCGCGCTGGATTTGTATCCAGTTGGCCGCTGTCAGCGTGAGTTCGTCCCCACGTTCGGCGAGAGATTTATTTCTCAGTGTGCAGACTCTCCTCGGTGTCCGAACACCCCCGTGTGTACACGCAAGCACAAGACCAAGTGCGCACGAAAAAGATCCTGTAATCCATGTCAGAGTTCGGTGGGTTATAGAAACACGAAAATACCCAGCATGCTTCCTCCGAAAACGGCGTATGGCTGCCTAAATGGCGGGGTAAAAAACGGTCATACACGTAAAATCCCACTCGTGCAAAAAACACGAGTGTACGTGGGAGTTTCAGCCCACGAACGCAGAAGAAGAAGAAGAAGATTGATTGATATCTGTTGCTTTTTGGGTCCAGCGGACCATATAGGCCAAATCAGGACCCCACAAGTTTAACATTACACAAATTTAAATTAAAACAATTTCAAAACACAAAGTCAGGAAATGTATCACAGTAAAACTATGTATCACAGTAAAACTATTATCACAGGCGTGGCACCATGGTGCCTCTTCTCTTTTAAGCAGGTGAACATGTGTTATATAAGTGTGACCAGTGTGTAACCTAGCCAAAACACTTTCTTCTTTTCTACTTGAAGCCATCAAAACTACACAAGATACGCCCTGAGCATTAAGGTGTCAGCCACTCATCCCCTGGTCACACATGACAAACTCGGAATTCACCATATTTGGGGGGAAAAAAGTGGAGAATTTTATGGGTTAGAAAAGGTAAGTGAAAGGGCTTAGGGGAGGCAGAAACAGAGAAGAGACAAGAAAAAGATCCTAATTAGGTTCACAGCATCGAGCGTGATGCGACCTTCTCTCAGAAGTTAGTAGAGAAGGCTCCCCCATCCACCACCCGGGGGACGCGCCTCTATGCCAATTAGGGGGCGCGAGGTCAACACAAGTTGGTTGCAAGTCTGCCATGTGAACAGCACTTTATGTCGGTTGGCATGGGCAGCCACGAAGGACCTTTTTTACTGAGTGGTCAGTCGAAAGTCCAGAAGTGTCCTCTTTCCCAGATAAGGTCACTAAGGAGAAACCCTTGTCCTGACCATTATAGTTTGAAGATCTGTCATGTAGGCCTACTACATGTACTCGCTCGTACTTGCTGATTGTTCTTGTGTATCACGTGCGTTGTATCCGAGGAGTTGTGCTAGCTGCGTAAATGTGTTATCAGCTATTCTTTCTGTCAGAATCTTAAACAAAAAAGGCAGAGCAGCTATTTTAAGAGATGAGAACTATTCGGAAGTATATGCGCCCTGAATGCATGCGACACGTGCCCATAGTGTAAGCGAGAGTAATGCGTAACCAATTTACTGGCACCTATTCTTTCTGTTTTGTTTTGTGTGGGGTGTTTTGGGGGGTCTTTTTTTGGAGGGTGGTCTTTTTTTCTTTTCTTTTTTGAGGGTAGGTGGTTATTGAATGATTAACGTGTCGCACAATTAATGGACGTCTCTGTCTATTGGATCCAAACTTGGGGATGTTACTCTCCCTCTATCTTTCTCTCTACCGTTGTCTCTGTCTGTCTGTCTGTCTGCCTGTCTGCCTCTCTCTCTCTCTTTCTCTGTCTGTCTGTCTGTCTGTCTCTCTCTCTCTCTCTCTCTCTCTCTCTCTCTCTCTCTCTCTCTCTCTCTCTCTCTCTCTCTCTCTCTCTCTCTCTCTCTCTCTCTCTCTCTTACATATTCATAGCATATAGTATTCATATTGTTTTACTTCGTATATTAGATTTTGTGTTTCGTGTGGCCGTGGTGCTTATGCTTATTTACTGTACATTTACATGTTATGCCTATATGAATTCATTATATTATGTTGTTTATATGCGTGCGGATGTGTTAGTGTGAATGTAAAGGGCACGTTGTAAGATTAGGCCCTTGGCTTAAAATGTTTACCCTTTATGTCAATAAAATTTTCTAAGTCTAAGTCTCTCATTCTCTCTGTCTCGCACTCTCACTCTCTCTCTCTCTCTCTCTCTCTCTCTCTCTCTCTCTCTCTCTCTCTCTCTCTCTCTCTCTCTCTCTCTCTCTCTCTCTCTCTCTCTCTCTCTCTCTCTCTCTCTCTCTGTGGTCGCTATCAGCGTGGGTTCGATCACCACGTTCGGCGAGAGATTTATTTCTCGGAGTCAACTTTGTGCAGACTCTCTTCGGTGTCCGAACACCCCCGTGTGCACACATGCGCACGAAAAAGATCCCACGTTCACAGCGAAAGTCTCAGGGCTTGGAAAACACGAAGACACGCATGCATCATCTCTCGTCTCCAATTATCATGATCGTATTTCGATACTTTGACGAGACAAACCCAATGCCGGTGTGTCGAAGAAGACAGCCACAGCGGGCTTGTTCGAATCAAAGTATCACACCATATCTTCAACGTATTACCAATACCTGTCCCAATATAGACCAGTTGGTCTAAGAGGACGTTAAACCCTAATAGTCAGTCAGTCTTTCTCTCTCTCTCTCTCTCTCTCTCTCTCTCTCTCTCTCTCTCTCTCTCTCTCTCTCTCTCTATCTCTCTATCTCTCTCTATCTCTCTCTCTCTCTCTCTCTCTCTCTCTTTCTCTCTCTCTGTCTGTCTGTCCGTCTCTCTCTCTCTCTCTCTCTCTCTCTCTCTCTCTCTCTCTCTCTCTCGCTTTGTCTTGTCAGTGTGACACAAATACCACATGAACACAAAACAATGCAGCCATTAGTCTCTTCGAAGAGAAGAAGGAATGGCAAAGCAACGCAATATTAAAAGAACTGCCTGAGCATCAATCATAGGCAGCAACACTTCCCTGGTGGGTATCATTCCCACGTTGCTACGCGGTGTGCGGTGTGATAGCACGAAATGATGAATGGTGAAATGCAGCAAATGATCACAATTGGCAATGGAGCAATACGTCATCGTCAGCTAAATGTTAACCCCTCCCCTCACCTCACACCCGCCCCAAACAAAAGCAACTGATGGTGACTGAATATAAATATACCCCTTAACATCACACCAACCCAAAAAAGCAATCGACAGTGACTAGATATAAGTATGTTTTCTCCTCTCCCCAATCCCCCCCCCCCCCCCCAAAAAAAAAAAAAAAAAAAAAGAGAGAGAGAAAAAAGTAGAAATAGATTTTAAAAAATGGAGGGTGACGGGATATGACTTGATACCACGCAAGGCAGGCAGGAAGTGAGCCAGAGGTAACGGACGTAATAAACTTGCTTGGCACAATTTGTCTGAACGTATTGCGGGTAATTGTGGTGTTTTTCCGGGCCCCGGGTTATAGACGGGCTCCGGTATATAATAAGCTCCGCCCACCCTCCTTAGACACGGTTACTGTACAGCACACACACACACACACACACACACACACACACACACACACACACACACACACACACACACATACACACAAACATCAAAGACCCGAATATTTTAAGACTGAATCAATGTTTGCTTTGTTGAAATAAATTTATTTGTTTAAGCTAGTTTATTTCATTTTATTTTATTTTTGTATTATCTATTTTGTATACTTTGGCGTGTGTGTGGGGTGGGTGGGGGGGGGAGTCAGAGCCGTCCAGAGCCACCGGTAGCGTATTATTCTTTTTCGAAGTCCGAGTTTGTCTTCCGTCCTACGACCATTTACATGTACTTAAAATCGTTCGCGTTATGAGAACTTTTTTAATCTAAGTTGCTACATTCGTGTGTTTTTTTAAAAGCCGGAAGCTGACATCATATTTTTTCTTCAAGTAATACAAGCTAACAAATCATTGGAAAAAATGTCCCATTTTCATAGATGTTTTTCTCAATTTTAGATACACCAAAACTACCAAACGTTTCAGTAAGCCTGATCAAATTTAGTGGGCTCAAGAAAACATAGCTTTAATGCTGGCTGTCCATACACTCTCACATATATGAACCTTAAATCCACGTGATACCATTTGTATCTGCAGTTCACGTTACTGCAATCGAGAAGTAATGCAGTCTGCTACACCTCATAACATTGACCGTATATATCTGACTGGCATTGTCTAGACAAATTGTAGGAAACGATTCAGTATATTGTGTACAAGCCAGCTTCGTGGATCTGATAAACAAAGGGAAGTAAGCGCTCTAAATGTAAACGACATGTGTAATAGAGAAAACGAGAGTTGATCGGAACCAGTCTCCTGGCACCTGAGACTATAACAAGTATTGAATGAAATGAACAAGCGAATTTCACTCTCAAAAAAAGGATGATCGCCGCAAGCTTATAATTATGTTCATCATTGCCCAAGGCACTCTAACTAACAATTACGTACACAGTATACACAAGAACCAGTTTGTATGCCTGACCGGATATGATCGGATATACTCCTTAGATCAGGACTGTTTTTTACAGAAAAACACACAACACACATTGTTACAGAGTTTCCTCGAAAGTTTTGAAAGTCAGCTTCAGACAAAATACTGTTATTGGGAAGGATACGACATGAATATGGCTGCCACGTCGAGAACGATACGAGCAAGACCACCGCAACTTGGTTTCAACAAAACAATTATTCTGCCTTTTTAATATCGTGACATATATACAATATTCGGCGTTTAGGATCCGTACTCCTGCATAGTGCTTAAGTTAGCGAATCCCAGTGGCAAGATCACCGCAACTTGGTTTAAAATAAAATAATGCAATTTTAATATCGTGACATATATATACAATATTTGGCATTTAGGACCCGTACTCCTTCATATAGTGCTTATGTTAGCGAATCCCAGTATGAGTTATTTCTACTAATTTATATGCTGACTATTAGCAACTGATAACAGACATGTCGAGAAAATGGATTATCAGCCATGAGCCGGAGGCGAATGCTGATATCATTTGTGAGACATGTCTGTTATCATTTGCTAACAGTACAGCATATTAGAAATAACGGTTTTATTACCGTCTATTTCGACCAAAAGAAATTTCGAAGGGACCCCGCGAATTATACGGAACAGCCACAATGGTAACTGGGAAGCTCTTATCTGATTGTGCCTGTCAGTCAAAGCATTCTCGTGACCTGGGTCAGCCAATCAGAGTCACTCACCTGACGAGATGAATATTCACAGGTCAAATGCGATCACACAACAATCTCACAAGATAAACCATGTTGAACATGCGTTTCAGTTGCTTGGATATCTCTTGTCCATCTGAGAGCGACATATTTTGAAACAATGCCAGAGAGAAAGGAAATGACGTAAAGATATATTTGAGGTAAATTAAGTGACGCAATTTCGCTTGAATCATCAGAACTTGGAAAATGAGATTTTGAAGTGAGTGGGTCGGCATTGCAAACGCAGAGGGTGGGTGGTGCCTTGCCGTTCTGTAAAGCGCCCACCGACAAAACTGGCTTTTCTGTATTTTTAGATAAAGAGTGTAGTATCTGCAGCATTTGAAGTGTCATTCTGTAGAATAAGTCACGCTGATATTGTTAGTTCCAATGTTTACTTTGTATTGTTAAATTTTAGCGTGATAAACAAAAAGGGTCCCTGCCTGAACGTCAAAGAAGGAAATGAGAAGCATGGGTCCGCACGGCCCCACGATGATTTCCGAAGGTAGTCAATAACCCGGACGGGCGAAGGTTAACGAAGACAAGGAAGAAGAAGAAGAACATACGCAAAAAAGCAATGCCAAGAAGTCTGCTCTTCCTTGCTTTACACGGAGTTGTGGGGGCATGTTATATCTGGACACCTGCGAGTATGTAGTAATACCTCCACCTTGTCTCCATATACAATTAGTCTCTGTCAACTGATTAAAACTTCTACGTATACGGATACCTTAGAAAAGAGTTTCCCATCATTTCAATTCTGAACAAAATATAGGGTATTCATTTTCGTCTCTGTCAACTGATTAAAGCTTCTACGCATACGGGTACCTTAGAAAAGAGTTTCCCATCATTTCAATTCTAAACAAAAGATGGGGTATTCATTTTCGGTTGACCAAAATACAAACCCCACTTGAATATGCTCCAAAAGCATAACAACTAATATTAAATCAATGACAATGTCCAAATCTCTCCGTTTCAATCATGTAGGGTCGCAATTGCAACTGAAGAAGGACTTTTCCCTGACTTGTTCAACAATGTGTGAATGTTGGGCTATTGAGGTATCGAGCGCTTAAATTGTTCTCCAGCAGTGACCTTTTCTAAAGCATAATGAAGGGTGGTGGGGGGAGGGGGGGAGCAATTGCACTTTTTCTTTCCCCTGTGGGCTGTCGACATGTCATGCATAGGCCCTTATAACAAAAATTAAGTTTAAAA
>NC_090248.1:42292858-42320358 GCF_037325665.1 Littorina saxatilis
CTCGCGCAAACGAATGTCGCGCTACCCTCCCTCCACCACCAAGACTAACAGGGGACAAGGGAGTAAACATTTAGTACACCTGGCATGGGAAGTTAGATTGCTCGTGTTAGGGTGAAGTAATGTATTCGTCAAGTTATTTATTCGTCAGGGGAGTAAAATTTGTGTACAAAATGTTTACTCGGAACTCACCTGTCGTGGGGAGTAATTTTCTCGTGTAATGGGGGGAGTACTTTTTTCGTAAAGGGAGTAACATTTTCGTACGAAATGTTTACTCCGGAGTAAAAATCTCGTGGGAGTAATTTTCTCGTGTTACACCGGCACCAAAAAAACGGCGATTCAGCGCGGTATCTGACAGTGATGTCACCAAACTGCTGAAGGACAGCGAAAACAAAAACACGATGAAAAAAACCGATTCGGATGTGCGCCTTCTTCGGAAGTTTATTAATATCCAGACTTTCAAAACACCGATCTGAGCGACATTGACCATGAACTAAACTGTAAGCATACTGTTTTAGTTTAATTCTTATTTCGTCGCTCAGGATTTTGAATCAGGATTTTGTTGTCGGGATTGATCTAAGCGGTTGCTGATGAAGAGTACTAGAGTTGTGCGCCTTGAATCACTGTCTGTCTCTCTCACCGCTTCGGCCAACTCATTATCTTCACTCAGCACTTTTCACCCCAGCACATTAGGCCAACAAAAAAAAATTGTCTGTTTCTGGTCACCCGACCGACCCTAAATTTCGGCGCCGACCCTAAACTTTTTTTTTCCAAACTCAAATTTTTTTTTTTTGGGTGGTAAAGGACAGGGTGAGAAAATGAACAACAAAAACGTGTGAAAACGAAAGTCCGCTGACGATTTGTAAATGTGTTGAGTGTCTTGTCTCTATGTATAGTGAATCCAGTCTCTTTGCGCGATTTTTAAAGTTAGTTTTATTGGTCTACATTTGGGGTAAAAAAAAAAAATTAAAAAAAAAAATCCCGACCTACCGACCCTATTTTTTTTAGCCATGTTACCAGAAACAGACAAATTTTTTTTTTTGGCCTTATGTGTATTCTTTGTTGTTTTCTTTATTTCTTCAATGTTAAAATGTATGTACGTTAGCTAAACGTGCGTTCGACTTTTAATACCCTCAGAAGTAAAGTTTGTGTCAGAATCGAGGGGACTATTTGAATGACGCGCATTTGACACTCTGAGTGATTAGGCTGAAATGAAATTGCCTCAAAATGTCGTCTGCATGACTGCATGTTCGACCCGTGTTGTTCGTTGTGTAAATAACTTAAACAATGACGACAACTCGTTGATTACTGGAAAATAAACCCTCGTGGGTATTTGCAGCCGCACACTCGTGAATTACCAAGCAGCTGCAAATACCCACTCGTGGTTTATTTTCCAGTAATCAACTCGTGGTCATTGTTTAAGCTCTATTTATCGTCTCTTCAGCATTTTAATGCTATTCGAACCGGCACGGTTGGCCTAGTGGTAAGGCGTCCGCCCCGTGATCGGGAGGTCTTGGGTTCGAACCCCGGCCGGGTCATACCTAAGACTTTAAAATTGGCAATCTAGTGGCTGCTCCGCCTGGCGTCTGGCATTATGGGGTTAGTGCTAGGACTGGTTGGTCCGGTGTCAGAATAATGTGACTGGGTGAGACATGAAGCCTGTGCTGCGACTTCTGTCTTGTGTGTGGCGCACGTTATATGTCAAAGCAGCACCACCCTGATATGGCCCTTCGTGGTCGGCTGGGCGTTAAGCAAACAAACAAACAAATGCTATTAGAGACCCGGCGCTAGTGGTTGTTGACATGATCATACTAGTACTTCTGTCCATGCAATAGCTTTCAAGAAATTAAAGCCAACAGGCATGACCAAAAGGTTCCACAGGCCGTTGATTTTCGAAACTTTTTTGTTTCACCCTATCACCACAGATCAACCAACTGCCAAGGCATTACCAAAAGGTCCAGCAGGCCCTTGATTTCCAAAACTTTTTCTTTCACCACAGATCTACCAACTGCTACCTGACTGCGCTAGCGGTTGCTGACTTGATCGTGCTGGTGATCCTGTCGGCGAACATTGTTGTGGAGCACGTGATGAGCTGCATGCGGGAGCACGAGGACATCTTCTTCGCCTTCTTCCACATCAGCACCATCTTCCTCAACATGGCGCTCTTCGCTTCGGTCTGGATAACCGTGGTGCTTGCCGTGGAGCGCTACATCGCCATCTGTCATCCCATGCAGGTGGGTGTCTTGTGTTACATTGAAAGGCGTCAAACATCGCCCTGTGTTACAGGGATGGGCGCAAAACATCGGAGGCTTCCATAAGAGCACAATACCTTGCCATTCACCGTTCTTTCCCAAAGTATTGCAACAACGTACCTTTGCGTTAGCTGTTGAAACAGGTCTTTGGAGTATTGCAGTATTAAGAAGGTGTTAGTTGGAAGGAGTTTACAGTTTATGATCATTGCTATATTATTGTTTGACACGTTACCAAGACCTGGTAGCCAATTTTTGTTGAGAGCTAGTCTTCCAACTTAAGAGATGATACCGGTTTTTTTTTAAAAACACTAAGCGCGAGCACTTCATCACCGGTTAATATCCCTAATAGGCTTAGAGGCCCGTAAAGACGTCAAGAACTAACTTTGCCATTGCCTGTATTAGCGCCTTCTTGTTTTCCCCATCAGGCGATGTCTATTTGCACAAGAACCAGAGCGCGTATCATGGTGGCAGCAGTGTTCTTCGCTGCTTTCCTGGCACGCCTGCCCAACTTCCTGGACATGCAGTTCATCGAGAAGAAAATTCGAGCAGACGACAACACGACCTACACGAAGATGGTGATGGAGTGGGGGGACGAGGATCTCTACGACAACGCCGTGTACTCCTTCGTTGTCCCGGGCTTCCTAGCGGGTTTGCTGCCCCTCATCGCCCTTGCCGTCCTCAACACCTTACTGGTGGTGGAGATCAGAAAGTCAACCCGCTACCTCAGGTAAGATACCCGCTGTTACCTATTTTCTGGTGGTGGAGAGCAGAAAGTCAACCCGCTACCTCAGGTAAGATACCCGCTGTTATCTATTTTCTGGTGGTCGAGATCAGAAAGTCAACCCGCTACCTCAGGTAAGATACCCGCTGTTACCTATTTTCTGGTGGTGGAGAGCAGAAAGTCAACCCGCTACCTCAGGTAAGATACCCGCTGTTACCTATTTTCTGGTGGTGGAGAGCAGAAAGTCAACCCGCTACCTCAGGTAAGATACCCGCTGTTACCTATTTTCTGGTGGTGGAGAGCAGAAAGTCAACCCGCTACCTCAGGTAAGATACCCGCTGTTACCTATTTTCTGGTGGTGGAGAGCAGAAAGTCAACCCGCTACCTCAGGTAAGATACCCGCTGTTACCTATTTTCTGGTGGTGGAGAGCAGAAAGTCAACCCGCTACCTCAGGTAAGATACCCGCTGTTACCTATTTTCTGGTGGTGGAGAGCAGAAAGTCAACCCGCTACCTCAGGTAAGATACCCGCTGTTACCTATTTTCTGGTGGTGGAGAGCAGAAAGTCAACCCGCTACCTCAGGTAAGATACCCGCTGTTACCTATTTTCTGGTGGTGGAGAGCAGAAAGTCAACCCGCTACCTCAGGTAAGATACCCGCTGTTACCTATTTTCTGGTGGTGGAGAGCAGAAAGTCAACCCGCTACCTCAGGTAAGATACCCGCTGTTACCTATTTTCTGGTGGTGGAGAGCAGAAAGTCAACCCGCTACCTCAGGTAAGATACCCGCTGTTATCTATTTTCTGGTGGTCGAGATCAGAAAGTCAACCCGCTACCTCAGGTAAGATACTCGCTGTATATATTATATGCTAACTCCGAGTCCGTCAGAATTATTCAACGCCGTGTACTCCTTTGTTGTAGCGGGTTTTCTGGCCAGTGGGCTGTCTCTCATTGCCCTAGCAGTTCTAAACACGTGCTTGGATTTGGAGATTAGAATGGTCCAAGCGCCACCTCAGGTGAGATACACGTTACCTGTTGTCTAAGTCCAGGTAAATTATTCAACAACAACAACACCGTACACTTCTTCCTCGTGGCGAGTTTCCTGGCCGGTTTTCTGTCTCTCATCGCCATAGTCTTTCTCAACACGTGTCTGGTGGTAGAGATGAGAAGGTCAACGTGCTACTTCAGGTAAGATACCCGTAAGATCTTCGTCTAAGTCCAAACTATTCAACAACAACGCAGTACACTTCTTCCTCGTGGAGGGTTTCCTGGTGGTAGAGATGAGAAGGTCAACGTGCTACTTCAGGTAAGATACCCGTAAGATCTTCGTCTAAGTCCAAACTATTCAACAACAACGCAGTACACTTCTTCCTCGTGGAGGGTTTCCTGATCGGGTTTCTGTCTCTCATCGCCCTAGTCTTTATCAACACGTGTCTTGTTGTCAAGATCAGAAAGTCCACTTGCTACCTCAGGTGAGATACCCGTTAACTGTTGTCTAACTTCAGGTACATTTTTCAACAACAATGCTGTGTACTCCTTAGTCGTGACGGGCTTTCTGTCTGTTGGTGGAGATTAGAAAGTCCATCCGCTATCTCAGGTGAGAATTTATTTTTCTCTCTCAGGTTAAATGCCAGTTAGCCGTTATCAACTCCTGCCTGGTGGTGGAGATCGGAAAGTCTACGAGCTACCTCAGGTAAGATACCCCGCCAGGGTAAACTTAAAGCGATGCTATACACTTTCGCCCTTTTGATCATTTGTTTGTTTGTTGGCTTAACGCCCAGTCCACCACGTAGGGTGATATCAGGGCGGTGCTGCTTTGACATTTAACGTGCGCCACACGGGCACAACACAGAAGTCGCAGCACAGGCTTCATGTCTCACCCAGTCACAGTATTCTGACACCGGACCAACCAGTCCTAGCACTAACCCCATTATGCCAGACGCCAGGCGGAGCAGCCACTAGATTGCCAATTTTAAAGTCTTAGGTATGACCCGGCCGGGGTTCGAACCCACGACCTCCCGCTCACTGGGCGGACGCCTTACCGCTAGGCCACCATGTTGCGGTCCTTTTGATCATACATAAAGTACGATTTCATGGAGTTGAATGCCTTTTAGTCCAGGTAAGTCGAACTGTTGAAACCAACTTCTCATCCTACCCCCCCCCCCCCCCCCTGATCGCTCTCGCCGTCCTCAATATACCTGTCTAGCTGGAGGTGTCAATCAGAACATCCACCTGCAACCCAGATCAAATATCCGTTGTCTCAGGTAATATACCCGTTAATCCATGTAAATTATACGGCTGTCATAAACTTTATGTGATACACCTGTCTCCCTTGATCGATCTAGCAGGTGGTGTACATCAGAAAGCCCGCCCGTTACCCTAGGTAAGAAAGTATAACCTTGAGTAGAATGAAAAAATAAAAATAAATAACAAATAAAATAAATAAAACAACTTGGTTAAAATGCTTGTTGCTTTCGGACACGTACCCGTAGCCCCTACCTCCGTAAAAAGTCTTAATTCTCATGAGAAGGCTAGGGGTTTGACTTTTCGTGGTGAAGTACTTGGAAGAAGGTGTGAGGCATGTAGATGGTCTATGTGAACAAGCAGAGGCTGTAGAATGTTTCTCTCTCTCACACATTGTGTCATTTATGTGGCATGTACCACCGGGCTCTTTCACACATTGTGTCATTTATGTGGCATGTACCTCCGGGCTCTTTCACACATTTTGTCATTTATGTGGCATGTACCACCGGGCTCTTTCACACATTTTGTCATTTATGTGGCATGTACCTCCGGGCTCTTTCACACATTTTGTCATTTATGTGGCATGTACCACCGGGCTCTTTCACACATTTTGTCATTTATGTGGCATGTACCACCGGGCTCTTTCACACATTTTGTCATTTATGTGGCATGTACCTCCGGGCTCTTTCACACATTTTGTCATTTATGTGGCATGTACCACCGGGCTCTTTCACACATTTTGTCATTTATGTGGCATGTACCACCTGGCTCTTTCACACATTTTGTCATTTATGTGGCATGTACCACCGGGCTCTTTCACACATTTTGTCATTTATGTGGCATGTACCACCGGGCTCTTTCACACATTTTGTCATTTATGTGGCATGTACCTCCGGGCTCTTTCACACATTTTGTCATTTATGTGGCATGTACCACCGGGCTCTTTCACACATTCTGTCATTTATGTGGCATGTACCACCGGGCTCTTTCACACATTCTGTCATTTATGTGGCATGTACCACCGGGCTCTTTCACACATTTTGTCATGTATGTGGCATGTACCACCTGGCTCTTTCACACATTGTGTCATTTATGTGGCATGTACCACCGGGCTTTTTCACACATTTTGTCATTTATGAGGCATGTACCACCGGGCTCTTTCACACATTTTGTCATTTATGTGGCATGTGCCACCGGGCTCTTTCACACATTTTGTCATGTATGTGGCATGTACCACCGGGCTCTTTCACACATTTTGTCATGTATGTGGCATGTACCACCGGGCTCTTTCACACATTGTGTCATTTATGTGGCATGTACCACCTGGCTCTTTCACACATTTTGTCATGTATGTGGCATGTACCACCGGGCACTTTCACACATTGTGTCATTTATGTGGCATGTACCACCTGGCTCTTTCACACATTTTGTCATTTATGTGGCAAGTACCACCGGGCTCTTTCACACATTTTGTCATTTATGTGGCATGTACCACCGGGCTCTTTCACACATTTTGTCATTTATGTGGCATGTACCTCCGGGCTCTTTCACACATTTTGTCATTTATGTGGCATGTACCACCGGGCTCTTTCACGCATTGTGTCATTTATGTGTCATGTACCACCGGACTCTTTCACACATTGTGTCATTTATGTGGCATGTACCACCGGGCTCTTTCACACATTTTGTCATTTATGTGGCATGTACCACCTGGCTCTTTCACACATTTTGTCATGTATGTGGCATGTACCACCTGGCTCTTTCACACATTCTGTCATTTATGTGGCATGTACCACCGGGCTCTTTCACACATTGTGTCATTTATGTGGCATGTACCTCCGGGCTCTTTCACACATTTTGTCATGTATGTGGCATGTACCACCTGGCTCTTTCACACATTGTGTCATTTATGTGGCATGTACCACCGGGCTTTTTCACACATTTTGTCATTTATGAGGCATGTACCACCGGGCTCTGTCACACATTTTGTCATTTATGTGGCATGTGCCACCGGGCTCTTTCACACATTTTGTCATTTATGTGGCATGTACCACCGGGCTCTTTCACACATTTTGTCATGTATGTGGCATGTACCACCGGGCTCTTTCACACATTGTGTCATTTATGTGGCATGTACCACCTGGCTCTTTCACACATTTTGTCATGTATGTGGCATGTACCACCGGGCACTTTCACACATTGTGTCATTTATGTGGCATGTACCACCTGGCTCTTTCACACATTTTGTCATTTATGTGGCATGTACCACCGGGCTCTTTCACACATTTTGTCATTTATGTGGCATGTACCTCCGGGCTCTTTCACACATTTTGTCATTTATGTGGCATGTACCTCCGGGCTCTTTCACACATTTTGTCATTTATGTGGCATGTACCACCGGGCTCTTTCACACATTTTGTCATTTATGTGGCATGTACCACCGGGCTCTTTCACACATTTTGTCATTTATGAGGCATGTACCACCGGGCTCTTTCACACATTTTGTCATATATGAGGCATGTACCACCGGGGTCTATCACACATTTTGTCATTTATGAGGCATGTACCACCGGGCTTTTTCACACATTTTGTCATTTATGAGGCATGTACCACCGGGCTCTTTCACACATTTTGTCATTTATGAGGCATGTATCACCGGGCTCTATCACACATTTTGTCATTCATGTGGCCTGTACCACCTGGCTCTCTTAAACATTTTGTCATTCATGTGGCATGTACCACTCAGGCTCTCTTAAACATTTTGTCATTTATGTGGCATGTACCACCTGGCTCTCTTAAACATTTTGTCATTCATGTGGCATGTACCACGTAGCTCTCTTAAACATTTTGTCATTTATGTGGCATGTACCACCTGGCTCTCTTAAACATTTTGTCATTCATGTGGCATGTACCACCTGGCTCTCTTACGCATTGTGTCATTCCTGTTACAGGTATCACATGTACCACTCAGGCATGTACCACCGGGCTCTTTCACACATTGTGTCATTTATGTGGCATGTACCACCGGGCTCTTTCACACATTTTGTCATTTATGTGGCATGTACCACCGGGCTCTTTCACACATTTTGTCATTTATGAGGCATGTACCACCGGGCTCTTTCACACATTTTGTCATTTATGTGGCATGTACCACCGGGCTCTTTCACACATTTTGTCATTTATGTGGCATGTACCACCGGGCTCTTTCACACATTTTGTCATTTATGTGGCATGTACCTCCGGGCTCTTTCACACATTTTGTCATTTATGTGGCATGTACCACCGGGCTCTTTCACACATTTTGTCATTTATGAGGCATGTACCACCGGGCTCTTTCACACATTTTGTCATTTATGTGGCATGTACCACCGGGGTCTATCACACATTTTGTCATTCATGTGGCATGTACCACCGGGCTCTTTCACACATTTTGTCATTTATGAGGCATGTACCACCGGGCTTTTTCACACATTTTGTCATTTATGAGGCATGTACCACCGGGCTCTATCACACATTTTGTCATTCATGTGGCATGTACCACTCAGGCTCTCTTAAACATTTTGTCATTTATGTGGCATGTACCACCGGGCTCTATCACACATTTTGTCATTTATGTGGCATGTACCACCTGGCTCTCTTAAACATTTTGTCATTGATGAGGCATGTACCACTCAGGCTCTCTTAAACATTTTGTCATGTATGTGGCATGTACCACCTGGCTCTCTTAAACATTTTGTCATTTATGTGGCATGTACCACCTGGCTCTCTTAAACATTTTGTCATTCATGTGGCATGTACCACCTGGCTCTCTTACGCATTGTGTCATTCCTGTTACAGGTATCACATGTACCACTCAGGCATGTACCACCGGGCTCTTTCACACATTGTGTCATTTATGTGGCATGTACCTCCGGGCTCTTTCACACATTGTGTCATTTATGAGGCATGTACCACCGGGCTCTTTCACACATTTTGTCATTTATGAGGCATGTACCACCGGGCTCTTTCACACATTTTGTCATTTATGAGGCATGTACCACCGGGCTCTTTCACACATTTTGTCATTTATGAGGCATGTACCACCGGGCTCTTTCACACATTTTGTCATTTATGTGGCATGTACCACCGGGCTCTTTCACACATTTTGTCATTTATGAGGCATGTACCACCGGGCTCTTTCACACATTTTGTCATTTATGAGGCATGTATCACCGGGCTCTTTCACACATTTTGTCATTTATGAGGCATGTACCACCGGGCTCTTTCACACATTTTGTCATTTATGAGGCATGTATCACCGGGCTCTATCACACATTTTGTCATTCATGTGGCCTGTACCACCTGGCTCTCTTAAACATTTTGTCATTCATGTGGCATGTACCACGTAGCTCTCTTAAACATTTTGTCATTCATGTGGCATGTACCACCTGGCTCTCTTACGCATTGTGTCATTCCTGTTACAGGTACCACCTGGCAGCAGACTCGCGCATCCATTCCGTCATCTCCAACGAGGAGAAGAAAATCACACTGATGCTCATCTTCATCATCTTCGCCTTCTTCGTCTGCCAGTGTCCATTCATGATCTACACGGGCATCACCGCCATCAATGACTACTACTTTCACAAGCTGCCGGACCTACAGGTATACTTCTTCTTCGTTCATGGGCTGAAACTCCGACGTTCACTCATGTTTTTGCACGAGTGGGTTTTTACCTGTGTGACCGTTTTTACCCCGCCATTAAGGCAGCCACCATACGCCGATTCCGGGGGAGTCATGCTGGGCATTTTCGTGTTTCTATAACCCACCGAACTCTGACATAGATTACAGGATCTTTTCGGTGCGCACTTGGTCTTGTACGTGCGTGTACACACGAAGGGGGTTAAAGCACTAGCAGGTCTGCACATAAGTTGACCTGGGAGATCGTAAAAATATCCAACCTTAACCCACCAGGCGGCCGCGTCCGGGATTTGAACTCACGATCTTCCGATTAGGAGGCCGATGTCTTATCCACTAGGCCACTGCGCCCATCTTACAGGTAAACCAAAATCCAAAAACCGATAGATTGCTAACGTTGATTGAAATTTTGGCCAAGCAATCTTCGACAAAGACCGGACTTTGGTATTGCATTTCAGCTTGGAGGCTTAAAAATTAATAAATGCCTTTGGTCATTAAAAATCGGAAAATTGTAATTATAATTATATTTTTACAAAACGATCCAAAATTACATTTATCTTATTCCTCATCATTTTCTGATTCCAAAAACATATAAATATGTTATATTCGGATTAAAAACAAGCTCTGAAAATTAAAAAAAAAATTAAAAATTTTGATAAAAATAAAATTTCTGAAATCGATTTAAAAACAATTTCATCTTACTCCTTGTCGGTTTCTGATTCCAAAAACATAATATAGATATGATATGTTTGGATTAAAAACACGCTCAGAAAGTTCAAACGAAGAGAGGTACAGAAAAGCGTGCTATCCCGCTCAGCGCGACCACTACCGCACTATCCTGGCTTGTCGATTTCACTGCCTTTACCACGGGCGGTGGACTGACGAAACTACGAGTATGCGGTCTTGGTGAAACGATGCAGTGCGTTCAATTTCATTCTGTGAGTTTGACAGCTTGTCTAAATGTAGTAATTTCGCCGTACGCGACTTGTTTTTTTGTTTCTACAGGAATGCGATTCCAGAATTGTAAAGGTATTATTGCCACAAGGCGGAATCACAATTATAATGATCTCTTTGCCACAGTTTTTTTTATGAGCGATCACTATCAATACGTTTAATTAAGCTCTTAATTGTGAAAGCCCATTCATATCATTCTTCGTGAAAAAAACACTACTGACTTCAAAGAACGGTCGGCGCAGACATGGATCGAAGCGCGACTGGAAAAAATTAACACACAGGAATGAACATCAATCGAATCAAGTATGCAGACACTGACGCACTTGGATTGTCTTTGCAATGAAGGCATGACACTTCAATGTATACTATGGGTAAAAAGTCATTAGTCAAAGCTGCCACGCTTCCGTTTGTATTTGTATTTTGTTTGTTTGTTTGTTTTGTTTTTGCAATCTTCTTAACACAGTCTTTAACGAATACAACTTGCTGTCCTTCCCAGGTGGTGTACACGATGTGACTCTTAATTGCTTTTTTTTTTTTTTTTTAACAGCCATTAAGAAACCAACAAGCAACTTCTTCCTGCACTGTTGGAAACCCAAATTTTACAGCTGTCTCAGATTAGAGATTTGTAAAGCAAACTTCCTTAAGACTGCCCTTAATTGAGCCAAAAGTTGACTTCGCGAAGTCTTTTTACCCAAAATGCAATACCAAAGCTTCGCGCAGAGAGCTTCGTGAAGCCGACTTCGCGAATCTGACTTCGCCAAATAAATATCAAGCCTTATTTACTTGTATTTTCTGTTCTTTTCAGATGGTGCACAACTTTGCCCTCGTCGTGCTCGCCATGAAGTCGGCGTGCAACTTCATCCTGTACTGCTGGTTCAGCGAGAAGTTCTGGACCACTTTCAAGCAGATCTTCTGTCTCAGGCACTGCCTGCCCGAGCAGCCCCTGGTGCACAACGGCCACAACGGCTGCCAGCGGAACGGCAACAACAGTCACAGGACCTCCTGCCTCATCACCCGCGAGACGACCTGTTGAAGGTGTTGGTGATGATGGTTGTTATTTCTGTGACACCGACAACAGTCCAAGGGCTGCTAGCGAAACTGATTTGAACGATAACTGATGGCAGCGGAACGGCAACAACAGCCTCATCACCCCTGAGACAACCCGTTGAAGGTGTTGGTGATGCTTTTTGTTGTTTCGATGCCACTGAGAACAGTCAACGGGCTGGAAGTGAAACTGGCAGAATTGGGTTGAAAGATAACTGCTACCAGCAGAGCGGCAAAAATTGCCACCGCGAGACAACCTGTTGAAGGTCTTGGTGATGATTGTTGTTGTTTCTGTGACATGGACAGTCTTCAATGAGCTGTAAGTGAAACTGGCAGAACTGAGTTCAAAGATAACTGCTGCCAGCAGAAAGCAACCACAGTTACCAGACCGGGTACCCACTGGACCTCCTGCCTCATCACCCGCGAGACGACCTGTTGAAGGTGCTCGAGATGAGTTTTGTTGTTTCTGTGACAATGGCAACAGTCTTGTTCTTCTTCTTCAGCATTCCAGAATTGTCTGGTTACGTGTGAGCTCGTTTGCCCATTTGGGTTCCCCACACTATACTCTGAGAGCATAGTCAGCTTCACTCAGCTTTTGTTGAGTAGGCATGCTGGGTATTTTCGTGTTTCCCTAACCCACCGAACTCTGACATGGATTACAGGATCTTTTCCGTGCGCACTTGGTCTTGTGCTTGCGTTTACACACGAAGGGGGTTAAGTCACTAGCAGGTCTGCACATAAGTTGACCTGGGAGATCGGAAAAATCTCCACTCTTAACCCACCAGGCGGCAGCGACCGGGATTCAAACTCACGACCTCCCGATTAGGAGGCCGACGTCTTACCACCACGCCACTGCGCCCGTCTGGCAACAGTCAATGGGCTGTTAGTGAAACTGGTAGATCTGAGCTGAAAGATAACTGCAGCAAGCGGAACGGCATAAACATCATCACCCGCGTGACAACCTGTTGAAGGTCTTCAACATTATTTCTGTCGGTTTGATGGCACTGACAACAGTCACTTGCCTGAAAGTAAAACTGGCAGAACTGAGTTGAAATATATCCTGCTTCTGATCCTTTAGTGACTAAGATGGATGTTTGTCGGGGACAATATTCAAGATCAAAAACAGCTTTTGTTTAATTTTCCATCGGGCAACCTGCTCAACGACTTGAAGTCACCTTTGAGTAAAGAACTGCAATGACAGTGTAATAACCGTTGGTAGGAAAGGAATACTTGACCTAATGTAATCATCGCTCGCGAGACGACATGCTCAAGGTAGTGGTGGTGCTTTGGGGTGTTTACGGTAGTCTATATGACTCCCATTGCCGATATGACAACGCCCACTGCAGTTTTAACAATCCTCATCATTCCTGGGGAGATAGGAGTGAAACCTACAGCCTCGCTATGACCTAGACTTAAAATATACAGCCTCGTTCTGATCATGGGAGAAAGTCTTCAATCGCCTGATAGTGGACACACAGCACAAAAAACTGCTTTGTTTGGCTTCCCCGAATATTTATTTATTTATTAAGGAGATTTCTATAGCGCATAACTAAAAGCACTATGCGTAAACAGCATCCCGTGCCTTTCGACTTAAAGCCATGGGAGCATTCACCACAAAGGCATGGGAACATTCGCCTCAAAGGCTTGGGAATGGTCGCCTCAAAGGCTTGGGAACATTCGCCTCAAAGGCTTGGGAACATTCGCCTCAAAGGCTTGGGAAAATTCGTCTCAAAGGCTTGAGAACATTCGCCTCAAAGGCATCACAGCATTCGCCTCAAAGTCTTGGGAACTTTTGCCTTAAAGGTTTGGGAACATTCGTCTCAAACGCTTGGGAACATTCTTCGCAAAGGTATGGGAATATTTGCCTCAAATACTTGGGAACATTATCCTCAAAGGCATGAAAACATTCGTCTCGATGGCATGGGAACATTGCTATGAACCTTGCTGTCGCTGTGCCAAAGGCCAATGACCTGGAAATCGTAAATTACAGCTTAAAAAAAGCAGTGCGCGAGAAATGTTTCGTTGCTCCAGGGTCTCTGTAACAAGGCTTGCTGACTGCTTTACATTTTATAATGTGCTGTGCGTGCGAGGACTTGTCTGATACAAACTTTGATACTGCTTCAGGACGGTTGGGGTGAGTATTACATTCAGGGCTCCCCAAAATGCGCCTCCCTGCGTCCTATACGCATTAGAAGCCGAAATCACGTGCAAGAAATTCTTTGAGGGGGTCCCGGGACGTACTAAACATATAAAGAGCGGATCCCGGGACGCACTACATTTTCGCTATCGTGCGTACTGTAGGTTCTCTTTTCATACTGTAGTCGTCAGTCAATTATACTGCAAGCACAAATGCCAATTTCACGCCGGAACGATATGGAGAGTGTGTGTGTGTGTTCCATTTAACAAGGTATAGTTGAAGTGTCCTCTTCAAATATTCTGACGAAAAAAGACACTTCATATCACACTATTCGTGATAACAATGTGTTATATGAACACAGGGGGGGTTGAGGACCATGTACTCTTCGGACCCTCTGAAACTCCGCGTGGGGGATCCTTGGACCCTCTAAACATTAAAAGTGGGGGTCCCGGGACCCTCTGGGACAGGCGTCCGTGGGGAGCCCTGACATTGTGAAAAGTGTAAATGAGTTGTGTTCATGCACACACAACATGATCGCAGTGGTTTGTGGAGAGTCACCCAAAGGTTACAAAGAGCTTGACAGAAGCAATGCTTATGTAAAATATTCATCCTCATGTGATGGACAAGAATATAAACGAGAACAGGGCAGACTAGGAAAGAGAGTTTTGAGTGAGCATCTTTGTGTGTGTGCTTTTGCGCGCCTTCTGACAGACAGAAAGATGGATCTCGGAACAATAGAGAGAGGCGGGGGGGGGGTGGGAAGGGGGGAGACAGACAATGACAATGACAATGACAAATCTTTATTTTTCGAGGGTGACAAGAATAAGCATAGATATGCTTTTTTGCATCTGGCCCTCGCCCTAAAGAGGGACTAAACTATTTTACTATAACTATGACTAGGGAAAAAAAGGTTACATAAAAACATTAATGGTAGAACATATAAGTTTATGTACATGAAGCGCATTATGTAGAAGCATTGTAGATCATAAGGTAGTGTTCAAAATTGGGTGTAAAGCAATGAAGATAAACGGAAAGTAACCCAACAATACATTAGCTCAGCAAAACAATGTATTACAGAGCCAAATCTTCGTGATTTTGTCACAATAAACCATAATTCCGATAATGAACAACTGTATACAAAGAAAACATACCAATCAAGTTTATTTGTTCATAGAGTTCATTAAATGGAAAGAATATTTGGTTCTAAAAGAATCTGTGTTGGTGGATTGCCGCAGGGCGTCCGGAAGAGCGTTCCAGAGGCTGCTTCCTGAATAAACAAGACTTGATTTAAATAGGTCTATCCTAGGAAGAGGAGTGTTTAGTTTTATAAAGTGGTGCGAATTCTTCAAAGAGAACTTTGAGCAAATGGTTTCGGGTGCATTTTCTGTCATAATTTTATGCATCATTATTCCTTTGTTGTAATTCATTCTTGACTTCAGAGGTAGGACCCCTATGTTGATGTAGTCTGAGTCGGTGAGAGTAGTCTGTTTGAGTAATACTACTTTTAGCGCTCTTTTGTGTAATCTGCTGAGTAGCTTTAGGGAATTATCACTTGCAGAGTCCCATAGAGTGGATGCGTAATCAATAAGAGACTGAATATGAGCAGTGAAAAATAACTTCCTGGCTTGACAATTAAGGAAGTGTTTAATTCTAGATAAGAGGTACACTTTCTTTGACACTAATTTACTAAGTTGTTCAATGTGAGTTGACCAAGACAGGTTGTTATCGATGTGGACACCTAGAACTTTGTGATGGTCGACTTTTTCCACTATATTGCCGTCAATCATTAAATCGGGACCAGTTGAGGTAAAATTCTGTCGTTTTTGTCTAGTTGTAATTATCATATATTTGGTTTTCTTTGGGTTAAGAGACATGTGATTTAGGTCAGTCCATTCTGTCAGCTGGTTTAGACTTCCTTGGAGGGATTCTGATAAGCGAGTTAAATTTTTGTTACTGGAGTGAATTGTGGTATCATCTGCAAAAAGTTCACATAAATGTTGAATATAAAGGGGGAGGTCATTAACATATATTGAGAAGAGCAGAGGTCCTAATACCGATCCTTGTGGTACACCGTAATCTACAGCTTGCATGCTCGATGCTCTAGTGTTTGTAAGAACTGTCTGTTGTCTGTCAGAGAGGAATGAACTAACAAGATTGATAGTATCATATCCGACGCCATACAAACCGAATTTTCTAAGCAATAATGTGTGATCAATTACGTCAAAGGCTTTTGCAAAGTCTACGAAAATGGCACCACAGAATTCATTATCGTTTATTTTGTCCAACCACTGATCAACAAGAGAGATTAAGGCAGTGTGGCAGGAATGCTTAGCTCTAAATCCTGATTGTTTAGGATGGAATAAGTTGTTTTGGTTGAAATGTGTTAGGATGTGTTTGTTGATATGCTTTTCCAGTGGTTTTGATAACACAGACAAAATGGAAATTGGCCTATAATTTGAGGGGTCTCTTTTGTCACCTGATTTAAACAGAGGAATGACTTTAGCCTGTTTCAGGGCGACTGGAAAATATTTTTTGTCTAAACAGAGATTGTAAATGTAGGTAAGTGTTTCAGAAATTACGGGGGCTGACAATTTAAGAATCCTACCATCAAGCCCATCGAGCCCCCGGGTGCCTGTTTGCTTGAGGTGTGTAAGTGCGTGAAAAACTTCAGGTACTGTAAGAAGGGGAATTTTTGCTGGACATGAAATTTGTTTTGATTTGCAAAATTCTTCTAAAACTTTCAAATCATTTAATTTGGACTTGTCATTTTTAATCACAGTTTCAGCAATTTTGGAAAAATGTGTGTTTAAAGCATCGGGAGATATGTCCTTGATACAACTCGGATGACTGGCAGCCTTTTTATTCGTAAGTTCATTTATTGCCTTCCATATATTCTTTGAGTTTTGCTTTGAACTTGATGCTAGGTCACGAAAATATTTTATCTTTTTTGTTCGTTTAAGTGAATTTACCTTATTTCTCTGTTCTCTGTATTCCTCTTCCTTGCCAACCGACTTTAAAAAATCGCGATGGTCAATGGCATGTTGTAAATCATTATCAAACCATTTAGGTTTTACAATGTGCCTAACTCTCTTTATTCTCCACGGAGCATGTTTATCGTATATGTCATTGAAGGCACTAAGCCAATGTGTTAGGGCTTCGTCCGGATCCGTAAAATTGTAAGTATCAGATAGTGGGGAATTCCAAAGTTCATGTAGAAAGGTGTCTTCGTTAAATTGAGAAAAAGAGCGGTATTTTATTGTCTTGTGACCAACTTTAGGAATTTTGACACCCTTTCTTGACCATGTTAAACAGACAGGAAAATGATCGCTGCAACCATTGGCTGGAACACAACATTCGACAATATTATGGTGATCAGTAACATAGATATGATCTATCAGAGTACTGCTGGATGATGTGACTCTAGTGGGAGTGTTGACTATTTGTTTAAGATTATAGAGGTTAATCATATCAACCCACTGCTTGTTTTGTTTAAGCAAATCAACATTAAAGTCTCCCAACAGAATTGTTTCCTTTGACTCGAGCAGAACTGCATCTAACATCTGTGTAAAGTTATCTGACCAGTTTGCTCGCTCTGCGGGATTTCTATAACAAAATCCTATGAGGAGTGGAGGTGCTCCTCTCAACTTAACTTCAATCCACACAGATTCCACGAAGTTCTCAAGGTGTATTATTCGTGTATAACTAATTGATTCACTTATGTACAAAAGTATACCAGTTTCTCTACTTTGCTGAGGGTCTCTGCGTAACGTACTGTAACCTGGAATAACAACGTCAGAATCCGAAATCTGAGGTGTTAATCTTGATTCTGTGATCCCAAAAATGTGAAAACTTGTTCCAGTATTTAACAGCATTGTAGAAATATCATTGATTTTATTTATAGCATGGTTAATGTTCAGGTGCCCAACACGGAGACCCTGTTTTGTTGGCCATGTAGTAGGAGAGCTACTCATATTTAAGCTCAAGTAGCGTTTTGGGGCGTTTTTTGTTTG
Source organism: Littorina saxatilis (assembly GCF_037325665.1). Classification (NCBI taxonomy): domain Eukaryota; kingdom Metazoa; phylum Mollusca; class Gastropoda; order Littorinimorpha; family Littorinidae; genus Littorina; species Littorina saxatilis. Next base: position 42,310,889 of record NC_090248.1, read on the forward strand.
TTTGTTTGTTTAATTAAACAATATACTTATTGATACTGAATCAGCTAATTATCCAGTAAGCAAGACAACAAAATAATGAAGAGATACAAAACAGTGATGGAACCAAAATGATATATGACACTTTACGAAACACAACGTCAAGCGTAAATTAACTAGTAAAGAGACAAGGAACTGTTTCCGACGACAAACTAGGTAAACAGCGAAAACAAACAATAAGCAAGTAGAAAATCGAAAAGCAGACAAGCACAATTAGGAAACAGGAAAATAAAAATAAAACGGTACTGTTACCGTTTATAATGATAAAGAACCAAACTAAAACTACAGAACTAGTGTAATAGACTCTTAACAAGTCTGACACAAAGCCAGAGAAGAAGAGCCAAATAGACAGAAAGACACACACACACACACAGACTGACAAACAGACAGAGACAGGCAGACAGACGGGTATCCAGAGAGAAACACACACACACGCACGCACGCACGCACGCACACACACACACACACACACACACACACACACACGCACGCACGCACTCACGCACGCACACACACACACACAATCACACACTCACAAACACACACACACACATAGAGGCGATTTTCGTTCCCGTGAAGTGTGATGGGAGTAGTATATTTAGTGCTGAGAATGCTAATTACACCCGAGAGAGGCATGTAGTTACAGCAGACACAAGTTTGAATGACGGAATGAAGGATAGGCATTGTTAACTAACTTGTAGGTTGCGACGCCATGGAGAGTATTATACTAGCAGACGTCGACCGAAAATAATTTCTGTTACAAATATCGGACGAAAAAAGGACGTCGTTATCGTCGAGTACCTTTACCCATCTTTACTCAGGTGCGTAGGAGACACTTTGTTGAAGACCAAAATAATTCATGAGGTTTTATTGGTCTTGTTTTTCCACAGTTTCTAGATACAGAATAAGGGTTGTTGACGTACAAACAAGCTTTCTGTACCAAAACCATTTGATATTTACCATGAAAAATAAGACAACTCTCATAGAGAATCATTGTGTGCTACACGAAATCTTCGCAGATGATACGCAGATCAATCATTCCGCATCACATGACAAGTACCCAGATTTGGTTCTGTCGCTACAGGAGTGTGTGAGAGATGTCGGGGCATGAATGGAAGAGAACACACTCAAACTAAATGACGACAAAACTGAAGCCATGCGTTTTTCATACTCCATCCCTACCCATGCTAAGTCTATTTCAGAACTCCCACAGGCCATCTCTTTGAACAATATTGACATCAAGTTCTCGGATACATCCCGTGATCTCGGAGTCTTTTTTGACAAAGATCTTAGCATTTAACAGCATGTAGTCCAAACATGTAAAGCAGCGCGAATGGAGATCCGGCGTATAGGTTCCATTCGACAGTACCTTACCGAAGACGCAACCAAAAGACTAGTCTGTTCCGGCATACTCTCTAGATTAGACTACTGTAATTCACTGCTCGCTGAATGTCCCAAATCTGTCACCAAGCCCCTGCAACTAGTCCAGAACGCTGCCGCTAGACTCGTGTTTCGAACACCTATGAAACAAAGCGTCACGCCTCTACTCAAACAGCTACATTGGCTTCCAGTCGAACAAAGAATTAAATACAAGATCTGCTGCATATTCTATCAAATTGCCGCGGGCACGGCTCCACAGTACCTGTCCGATCTCGTGCAGAAAAACAATCCTGAAAGGGTTGTCCGCTCTGCCTCCCAAAATAAATTTGTCAAAGCTCCTAAGTATCAGAGGGACGATCATGGTGGCCGCTGTCTTTCAGTCGCAGCTGATCATATCTGGAACAAACTCCCTTTGTCTCTACGTCTCAGTCCATCTCTGCCTTCTTTCAAAGCAAATTTCAAGACTCACCTCTTCAGAGAAGCATTCTAGAAGGTTAATGTTGATGATGTAGTTGTCGCGACCCTGTGAATGTGCACTTTCGGATGAACAATGTTTACTGTGTGTGTGTGTGTGTGTGTGTGTGTGTGCATTATAATTGTTGTGTATACTGAGAGTTCGTTCCTGTAAGAGCCTCTGGATTTTTGTAACATTTATGTTTTGTTTTTGGTTTTGTTGTAAAGTGTTTATGATTGTGTTCTATTCCGTCAATGGCGTCATTCTGGTAATGATGTTGTTATTGCTTTTGTAAAGCGCTTTGTGTGTTCGAAAGCGCTATAGAAATCACCATTATTATTATTATTATTAAAATAGCACGCAAAAGACAAATTATTATGCGTCTGACAGAAATTTGATTACACCCACGTCTATTTCATCCCAGCAGTTGTACGAACAAAAAAAAGGCGGATTTCACGTAAAGGATCTACTGCTGCTCACACAGGATTTGCTATACTACAAAATAAGATTACAATACTATACAATACAATACAATACAAAACAATGGGTCCTCTTCGAATATTCTCATGAAAAACGATACTTCATTTAACACTATTCGCAATAACAATGCGTAATATGAACACAGGGGGGTTTGGGGACCATGATCTTTTGGTACCCTCTAAAACTCCGCGGAGGGGGTCCATGGACCCTCTAAACATTAAAAGTGGGGGTCCCGGGACCCTCTAGGACGGGCGTCCATGGGGAGCCCTGACAATACTATGCTATACTATGCTTTGCTTTGTTATGCTGTGCTATGCTATGTTATGCTATGCTATCCTATGCTATACTTTACTATACTTTACTATACTATACTATACTATACTATACTATACTATACTATACTATACTATAATATACTATACTATGGCTAAGGAGTAGGATACATTGATCGACGACACTATGGTACAAGCTCCTGTGGATGTACGCATAGGATATCCTCCTTTGAATTCACGCCAACAAGGGTGCACCAGATTGAGCTTTTTGCAGGCAACATTTTGCAATCTATTTCATGAAGATGTTCCGCTGCCTTGACTTTGTGAAATTCATTTTATTTTCTTCTTCTCTAAATTGAATTATTTTGGAAATGGGTCTGCCTTTGGCGATTTTCAGATTCCCAAACATTGGGAAACCATCCACAATTTCAAAGAATATCTGAATCTGGAACATGACTCTTCAGTTTTGAAAACCTTTCCAAAACCTTTCAAACAGCTGGAACTCTAAACCAAGCAATTCAGCTGAGAAAATGACGAGATGGGATGCTAAAGCAACAAGGGGGTGAAGGGGTGGGGGGTGGGGGGGGAGCGGGTTGTTGCTTTAGCGCAATTTGTGTTACTGCCTTTGGTTTTTGGTGCACTTTATTCAGTCACAGACTAGCTATAGCCTGCAGTCATGTATCTATATATCCACCACATGTCTCACACAACCCTCGCAATTTTTCGGTCTTAGTGCACTAGGTCAAGTCAGCGCTTTAATTGCCAATGCCTCACCCTCACAGCTGATAATGTCGATCGTTATTTCACTGACTCCGGAAAACTGCACGTCTCAATACATCAATTCCTGAAATGTCAGGTGGAGTCTCCGACACAACCACCGCTTTCCCCATCCATTATTGCTCTTGTTATCCTAGACCCTTACCGCCGCACTTCGGCGAATAGATACACTTTGTTTCTCTGAGATACCGGCAAAAAGACATGCCAGACAGCAACCCTCCTGCGGCATATCCGGTCAAACTAGCGAGCGGCTTGATGTATGGGTCTGGCCAAGGAAGTGGGTAACTCTGTGCTTTGGGCTGTTTTTGTTGCAATATCGGGCATTTTGTTTTCTTTCTGGGTGCTAACAATGTCAGGTACAAAATTAGCAGCTGCAGACAGTACATGTGCATCTGTGGCTTCGGATATACCGTCTGAAATATGACGCACAGGGAGAAAGAGCGGTGGGGGAGGGGGGCAGCAGGGGGTGGAAGGAAGGGGTATGGTGAGCGGTATGGAGGGGTGGGGGTCTAAAAACTAGACAAGACAGCGACGCATAAAAAATCAAAACCCACAGAACGTTACAGAAATACAAGTAATAAGGAGAACACTAAGAAAAAATAAATTTACCATATAGCATACAATTCATTGGTAATGCTAAGCTTTTGTACGCGCAGGTATACACTACTTTCAATGCATTGACTGTGAGATACAATGAAGAAAATGACCTGCATTGCGAGATAAATCACATGGAAGGACTCCTCCCAATAAATAACCCTTGCTGTTGTCACTGGTATACATATAAACTTGTTGTATACATGTAAGACGACGCCTATAAAGTAGGAAAAAAAGTGGCTGCTCTCAAGGGTGACTTCACATCACAATTACAGTCGAATCTATATATAACGATCACCCAAGGTACCAACCAAAAGTAGTCGTTATGGACAGGTGGCCGCTATTAAAAAGTGAATGAAATGAGGGGAAAAGCTCGTCTTGAATCCTTTGGGATGGACGTAGAGGACAGGTGGTCGTTATGGAGAGAGGTCGCCAAGGCAGGTTCGACTGTATCACTTTACAATATTTATGAACACGTTCTTTCAGTGACAAATTCCCCAAATCATGTTCATCTCCACATGTTACCAGATATCACCTATTTATTTTCACTCTCTGTTGTATACATGTAATTTGAAATATGGCGTTTAAACATTCCAAACCGAATTTTGTTGTTGAAGCTTTAATGTCGAAAGAAACTGAAGATAAACAAGCGTTCGTTGCAGTATATATATAGCTGCTTGTACATAGTTTTTTCTCTGTTATAAATTCCCTCTTGGCGCTGTGAATATGATTATATTGAACTAATTTCAAATGTCAAGCGTTTGAGCTGTCATTTGTTTGTATTGTACATATATGTTTCATGTGATGATTGAATACTGTCCAGAACGGGACTGACAAATATATACGATATAATCGCGTTCATTTTAAATGGCAGTTATCGGCTTTCGGTTTAGGTAAATGTAGAGATTTTAGCCTTCACACAAACCACGTTAAGGAGCAAGTTCTGCCTAGAAAATGGGTCGGTCTAACGCTCCTTGTGTGAATGATTAGGCCTAAAAAGAAAATAGGTGTGGTTACGGTAACCCGACCTACCCTATTTTTAGGGGCCGACCCTATAACTTTTTATTACATTTGTCAAAAAACAAAAAAAAACAAAAAAGAGTGCAGAAAACGCAATGAAAGCGAAATCGCCCGAGTCGCACACTTATTTCCCTGTCAAGTAGGTTTAATTTGTACACATTAGAAAAAAAAGTTTAAAACAAAAAGTGATTGCCTACCTTCCTACCCTATTTTTTTGGCTATGTTACCGTAACCACACCTATTTTTTTTTTTTTTTTTGCCTTACTGTCGTGCTTGCATGTCAGAAACGGCGTCTGGGGGGAACTTAACACACAGGAAAAATGTCCTCTCAGTGCTTTAATAACAGTGGAAGAGTATTTGAAATCCAAAACAAACTGGATGTCTGTGTTCTTCCCTAGTCTTTGGGATTTATTTATCTTAAATACAGATGTTAATTCATTTTATTGTATTCAGTTTTGGAATAGTGTGTCTTACTTGACAGTTCAGTTTTCATTCCCTTGCTATTTCTTTTCGATTTAATTAATACCGTGGAGTTGTGTTTTCGCTGTTGTTGTTTGTTTTTTAACTTGCAGTTGCTCTCTATTTTGTGAGTTTGTTATTTTTCCTTCGGTGGCGTGGAAAAATGTCGAATCAGAACAGTCCTCTCAACATGTTAATTTTATCCAAAGGTCTGTTAACATAGTTAACATATATTTTTTGTCACCGTCGCGATATAACCTTCGTGGTTGAAAACGACGTTAAACACCAAATAAAGAAAGAAAGAAAGAATATTTTTTTCAAAGTGTGACTCACTTTTCTGAACAGCATAATTTTGTGGTGTGCACGTGTGTACCACTGTCTAATAAAAAGTCACATAATACGCGGGAAAATGTGTGAACACAATTATGAATATTAATAAAACATTGTATAACGAATCGATTGGTGTCTGTTCCATATTCTCTCTCTCTCTCTCTCTCTCTCTCTCTCTCTCTCTCTCTCTCTCTCTCTCTCTCTCTCTCTCTCTCTCTCTCGAGATCAAGAGAGGATATTATAATCATCCATGTATGTACCGATATACTTTGCTTATGTCTACTGGAAATGTCAGTCAAATATCCAAATTAGCACAATATATTTATCAGGGAATGAAAAGATTAATCACTGTGACATGATTTATGTACACATGTATTACTGTTTGATGTGTACACATTTGGGTCATAATTATATGAAACAACACAATATTCTACTAGGATTATGTTGTATATGGGCGCATACCCTTCAGAAGGGGCTCTGGGCTAAAAATGAATAAACTTTCGTATTCGTATTCGTATTCGTATTCTCTCTCTCTCTCTCTCTCTCTCTCTCTCTCTCTCATTCTCTCTCTCTCCCTCTCTCCCTCTCTCTCTTTCTCTCTCTCCCTCTCTCTCTCTCCTCTCTCTCTCTCTCTCTCTCTCTCTCTCTCTCTCTCTCTCTCTCTCTCTCTCTCTCTCTCTCTCTCTCTCTCAAAAGGGAAAAAGGGAGTCATTGGTATTCTAAAATGTTTATGGCAACTGGGTGACAGATCTCCAGCTATTTTTTTCAAGCTTTTCGACGCACAGATTCAACCGATGCTGTCATATGGTGCCGAAGTTTGGGGGGTTGAAGCAGACCATACACCTATAGAGAGAGTTCATTTATTCGCACTTAAACGTTTTTTGAATACGAGTATGAGAACACCAAATGCTATGGTCTATGGAGAAACGGGAAGGTACCCCTTGTTTATAAACAGCTTTGTTAAATGCATTCGTTTTTGGCTACGTATATTGAGGATGCCACATCATCGCCTTCCGAGCAAGGCGTATAAAATGCTGAAATATCTCCATGAACAAAATAAGAAAACATGGGCCTCCTCGATCTGTTACACTCTGTACATGTACGGTTTTGATAAAGTATGGGAAAACCAAGGTGTTGGCGATGAGAGGGCGTTCCTGACAGCATTTAAAGAAACACTTATTTCATCCTATAAGCAAACCTGGCTTGAAAATGTACAAGCAAGTGAACGTTTCTCTCTGTACAGAACCTTCAAATCAACCCTAACATTATCCAACTATTTAAGTGATTTGAAACATATTAAAGCTAGAAATCTTCTGATTAGACTTAGATTGGGAGTATCTCCTCTGAAAGTGCATCGATTTCGCTTTAATTTAAATGCAACCTCCGCTGATTTATCTTGTCCATTTTGTTGTGGCAGTGTTGAAGATGAAGTCCACTTTGTTTTAGTATGCCCTAAATATGCTGAGTTAAGAGAATATTATATTCCACAAAAATACACTAGAATCCCATCATTGTTTAAATTAACCATGCTGTTTTCAAACACTAGTAAGCCGCTATTGCTACGTTTTTCTACATTTGTCATGAAGGCGCTTTCCATTCGTAATCCATAGTCCGTAAACGAAACAGGGCGATGTTCTTGTTTTTGTTCACTATGTGCATTTGTATGCTGGTGCTGGAGATGTGCTCATCTCCATGAAAAGGGCCCAAGGCCTACTCATTAAAACATTCAGACTCTCTCTCTCTCTCTCTCTCTCTCTCTCTCTCTCTCTCTCTCTCTCTCTCTCTCTCTCTCTCTCTCTCTCTCTCTCTCTCTCTCTCTCTCTCTCTCTCTCTCTCTCTCTCTCTCTCTCTCTCTCTCTCACCCCCCGCGGGTTAGGGGGAGTCCCATATTGGTTGGGACGAGAAAGAATTTACCCGATGCTACCCAGCATGTCGTAAGAGGCGACTAACGGTTCTGTTTCTCCTTTTACCCTTGTTAAGTGTTTCTGGTATAGAATATAGTCAATGTTTGTAAAGATTTTAGTCAAGCAGTATGTAAGAAATGTTATGTCCTTTGTACTGGAAACTTGCATTCTCCCAGTAAGATCATATATTGTACTACGTTGCAAGCCCCTGGAGCAATTTTATTAGTACTTTTGTGAACAAGAAACAATTAACAAGTGGCTCTATCCCATCTCCCCCCTTTCCCCGTCGCGATATAACCTTGAATGGTTGAAAACGACGTTAAACACCAAATAAAGAAAAGATCTCTCTCTCTCTCTCTCTCTCTCTCTCTCTCTCTCTCTCTCTCTCTCTCTCTCTCTCTCTCTCTCTCTCTCTCTCTCTCTCTCTCTCTCTCTCTCTCTCATATTAACCACAAGACAGAAACGACAAAATCCATTATCGAGCATTCCACCTCTTTATATTAAAAATCAAGTATTGGAAGAAGTGTCTCACCATAAAGTCCTTGGTGTAAAGATTGATAATAATTTATCATGGCATGATCACATTGATTACATCTGTAAGATTGCTTCCCAAAAAATATATCAGTTATCAAAAATAAAACACTTCTTGAATCTCCACTCGCGAAAGATTTTTTTTTTCAATTACATCTTGTCAAATATTGATTATGCATCCACTGTATGGGATTGTGCAAGTGCTAATGTTTTGAAACCTTTAGCCAGTCTTCACAGAAGAGCAGTTAAGCTTATTATGCTAAAAAATCAGATTCTGAAGGAGTGAAGATTAATGTATAATAAAAAACGCTGGCGCTGGACCCGAGTACTCTTCAGACTGGCTCGCTCCCCCAGTATGAAAGTTTTTGTCTTGTGCACGTGGATTTAAAAAAAAAATATATATATTTATTTTACACAATTAAAAAAATTATTAGAGTAAAATAAAACATTAAAACGTTCATAATAAACAATAGTAAACAAGAATTTAAAAAATAAAATAAAAAATAGACCGCCCATGCCGGGAATCGAACCCGGATCCCTTGGATTTAAAAAAAAAAAAAAAAAGTGATTTATTTATTTTACACAATTAAAAAAATTATTACAGTAAAATAAGACATTAAAACGTTCATAATAAACAATAGTAAACAAGAATTTATTATTAAAAAAAATATATAAAAAAATAAAAAAAACAGACAGCCCATGCCGGGAATCGAACCCGGATCACTTTAGCCATAGTCGGAAACCCTTTCCACCAAGCCACCAATTCTATCATTCGCCAGTGAACTCAAATGCCTATACTCCTCGCGCACAGTGGTACACGCACGCAAAGCACGCACGCACGCAATAAGCCTGGTGTCGCTGTCGCTGGCTGGCTGGCGGATTAGCCGAACGGCTGTTCTATCCCACCGCGAATTGCGCCCGCCGTTAAGAGTGGATTTTGTGATTTATTTGGCATTTAGGTCCCAGGTAACATTATGAAGTTTTAATACGATCAATCGGACCTATTATCAAGTTAGTGTATCAACTTTTGAACGAACTGCGCCCAGTAGTTTCCCAGCAATAAGCTGTTAAGTCGAGACAGACACACACACAGACACACAATTAAAGTCTGCTGGACCCTCCTACTGCGTACTCGGGGATAAAGGTGTTATAATGCATAAAGTGATGTCAGGATATGCACCGGAGACATTACGTCATAATTTTATTTTGAACTATAACAGACTAAAAATCATA
>NC_090248.1:42322858-42342858 GCF_037325665.1 Littorina saxatilis
CTTCTTCTTGTCGATCACACGTCTATATTGTCAGCCCGGAAAGCGAGACTACAAATGTTAAAATGATTCTTTCTTCTCCAGGTCCCCGGTGGTAATAGCAAAACTGACTGACTGTTCAAAGTATTCAACGAATAGTAACATGAATGACCATGGCACGTAATTTTTCACATTTGCCCGCATTATGTAGTCATGTATATGTCAATAATCATGAGGGCTGAGCATTTGTAGCATTTTGGGCAACATGTCATAAACTATGTTGTGCAACAAACTACGACAGACCATACTGATAGTATCAGCGAGTAACTGCGCCTGCGACAATCCACATCATTTGCGACAGAAAAATCGGCTACATTGGGACCAGCCCTGATTATAGGTGCAAAAAACATCGACTCATTTTTAATAAAAACAAGCATGGAGACAAAACACAATACGAACAATCATTCAGGAAGAAGAATTGAAAGCAATTCTTCTTCCCGTAATACAGTCCGGCTCACCATCTCAGATCTGCCTTTACGAAATTGAATTGATAAGAACAAAATATACGTGACCCTCCACCACGGAATGAGTCGCATGTCACCTTTGCATGATTTTCATATTTTTACATTTTCATAAAGAATTGTTTATGCTCTATCCAGTGGTGAAAACCGTTTTAGAAAAGAGCGAACACTGTTTGAGTTATAAGCCTGTGACTAAGGTGACCCTCACACTGTTACCAGACACTCCCCGGACTTATATTAAGCCTTGGGCAGAACCGCGCGAGGTGACATGCGACTCATTTCGTGGTGGAGGGTCACATATTTGCAAAGAGAGCCAGCATACAGGCTGATCATTTTTGCTATCTGACCAAATGGAGGGATGACATTATCCCATGTAAAATCATGGCCCGATCTGAGAGGTTCGGTCGAACTGTTGTGTTTACACAAGGAGAAATGTGCCTTTAAATAAACACTGAAAATATATATGTGAAAGAAAAACTTACGATCAGTGCAGTTTGGTCCGAAGTTCTTGCGATCCATACACAGTTCGCACTTTTCGCCACGAAAGTTTCGATCACACAGGCAAAATCCAGTCCCAAACCTCTCGTCCATACACTGAAATGAAATAAAGAAAAACAGGTCAAAATGTAATGCCTGCTTCCTCTAGAATATGTCTCACGTGTTGCTCAGTAGAGAAGTGTTGTTTTTGTTGTTGTTGTTGTTGCTGTTGTTGTTGTTGTGATTGTTGTGGTCGTGTTGTTTGTGGTGATTTTTGGTTTTGCTGGTTTTTTTAAGAGGGGGTCTTTCATGCGAACAACTTTTGTGTCTACTTTTTTTGTCAAAACAACAAAACACGCAAACAAACAAACGAACAACAGAAAACATTAAAAACAAAAAAGTCAAGGTCGGCGACTGCGATGACGATTGGGTCAAAGCAAACACAGTTTTGTTTGTTTCTTTGTTCGTTTCGTATCTTGTTTCCCTGTTTATCATTTTGCTTGGCCTATGGTCTCGTTATCATCGTCGCCACCCCCCCCCCCCCCTCTCTCTCTCTCTCTCTCTCTCTCTCTCTCTCTCTCTCTCTCTCTCTCTCTCTCTCTCTCTCTCTCTCTCTCTCTCTCTCTCTCTCTCTCTCTCTCTCTCTCTCATTCTCTGTTAATATGTATGTCTCTCTCTCTCTTCAGTTCACTTCAGTTCATTTCAGATCTCTTTCTCTCTTTTCTGCCTATTACCCCCCCCCCCCCCCCAACCGACGACCCCTACCCGCCCCATTCCCTCCTTGACTGTAACCCCACCCACACCAATTCGGCATGCGAGACAACCGCATCTTCAGTACGATTGTAACCACGCATATAATTATACCGTATCTGGGAAACGTGGGAATCGAATTGCAAAGGTTGCTAAAAGTTTGCCTAAACAAAGAAAAATTGAATTGATTATAAACAGTAGACGGATGTCGAACTTATTTGCCAACCCCCTTCGGTTTCCCGGATTTAAAAAAACAACAACAAAAACGGAAAAAAACACCTAATAATTCAGGGCTTCTGCACAACATTGCAAGACGCGACAGCTAAATTACATATTCCATCCAAAAACTAACGTTCATGCCGGCATTCTTCGGCCCATGTTATCACCAAAGAAGAATTGACCATTATTCCCGCCCTGATCAGGTTTCAAACACAATTACCCGCACTAACACAACTTGCGTGCAAGAATGCTATTGAGGAATACTAAAAACAGAGGAGGAAAAGACCCAAGCCTAACAGCATGCAGACATTCCCACGGGAAAGACAGGCAAATATAGGGAGAATGAGCAGTCTCCTATCCTTACAAATCTAAGAAATACAGTACGAAACAATGTTGTTGTTGGGGGTGGGGGGGAGTGTGTGCGTGTGTGTGTGTGTGTGTGTGTGTGTGTGTAGTGTGTGTGTGTGTGTGTTTGTTTGTTTGTGTGATTGTGTGTGTGTGTGCGTGCGTGCGTGTGTGTGTGTGTTTGTGTGGGTGTGCGTGTGTGTGTGTGTACGTGTGTGTCGGTGTATGTGTGTGTTTACGTTTATCTGAGTGTATATCTGCGTCTCTGTGTCCCTGAACCTTTGTGCAACTACAAATCTACGTGTCATTAAAAAGAAGCACAGCATAGTTCTTCGAGCTCATTACAAAAGAAATCCAAGCATCTTTCCAAGGTTAAAGACCAAACAAAACAAAAACAAACTAGAAACTGAAATTGAAACAAGATGTCGCTAAAACACAACTCAAACAAGAAACAACACCACACCAATGAATAAAGATCATGTCAAGAAGAATCAAGAAATACAATTCCCCGGCAGGATCGCATGACAGCAAGCCGGCCCCCAAAACAACACAAATTTGATTCCCGTCATGAGCGGTGAAATCAGATCTGCTCTCGCGGAATCTCACTAAATCTCGCTAAATCTCACCTCGCCGTGACCGTTGCACGGGTTTTTGTGACCGCCAGGACATGACCGACAGTCTTTGCCATGAAACCCGGGACAACATTTGGGAATCTGCAAAGAAAGAAAATGATAATGAAGATGTAAAACAGCTGCCGTTACAAGCGCACTGGTTATGCAATAGGCCGCCTTGCAAACAGTTTGATATAGCCTCCCCTGTCTGTGACAGTCAATCACATTTTGTTGCATTTAAACGCATATATATTTATGTACTGCACATCATTCTGCTGCTTAGCAGTTATGTTTAAAGGCACTTTCCTTCTGGTGAAATGTGACCCTCCACCACGAAATGAGTCGCATGTCACCTCGCGCGGTTCTGCCCTAGGCTTAATATAAGTCCGGGGCGTGTCTGGTAACAGTGTGAGGGTCACCTTAGTCACAGGCTTATAACTCAAACAGTGTTCGCTCTTTTCTAAAACGGTTTTCACCACTGGATAGAGCATAAAAAACTCTTTATGAAATTGTAAAACTATGAAAATCATGCAAAGGTGACATGCAACTCATTCCGTGGTGGAGGGTCACAAATCAGGTCTGCTCACTATCTCAGGCCTGGCCCGGTTTGAAGTTTGGCATGTGTCCAAGTGGAGGGGTGGCCCTGTCTCACGTAAAGGCCTGACCAGCTCTCTACCTGGCCGAATAGTTTACACGGAAAAGAGCGTGTCCTTAAGTACAGTCAAACCCGTCCAAAACGACCACTCAAGGGATGATCAAAAGTGGTCGCTAGTTTTGGAACTAGATGAATACCCGCTTCGCGATTGACGCCACACGAAGGAAGGGAGATAAACGCGCAAAACACTGGAGAAGATAAGGAAGAGTTACTGGGAATGGATCTACAGAAAAACCAAAATCGGTTCAGCGCTGCGCGCTGAGAGCACGTGTTGAAAATTTTCATCGACCAGATTGTGTCCGGGGTCTACCTGAATATGCCCACCAAATTTGAAGCAGATCCATCGAGAACTTTGGCCGTGCATCGCGAAGTGACAGAAAGACAGACAGACACACACACACACACACACAAGCCGTATATAGATATAGAAGGTGAATTTTGTAGTAGAAACGCTTTTCTGGAATCATCGGGATGGTCGTTGTGGGCAGGTGGTCGCTTTGAAGAGGTGGGCGCAAGGGCAGGTTTGACTGTACTGGATTTTACTCGGTTGCAGAATTTAGTATCTGGTATTTTGGGCTTGCTAGCTCCCTACCTCTTTCACCTTACTTTTTGTTTGTTTGTTTGCTTAACGCCCAGCCGACCACGAAGGGCCATATCAGGGCGGTGCTGCTTTGACATATAACGTGCGCCACACACAAGACAGAAGTCGCAGCACAGGCTTCATGTCTCACCCAGTCACATTATTCTGACACCGGACCAACCAGTCCCAGCACTAACCCCATAATGCCAGACGCCAGGCGGAGCAGCCACTAGATTGCCAATTTTAAAGTCTTAGGTATGACCCGGCCGGGGTTCGAACCCACGACCTCCCGATCACGGGGCGGACGCCTTACCACTAGGCCAACCGTGCCGGTTTTTACGTTACTGAGATTAAATAAATCCATAACATACCAAAGAAGAGAGTGCTCGCATTTAGCTCCCTACCTCTTAAACGTTGCTGGGGTTAAATACATCCATAATATACCACAGAAGAAAGTGCTCGCATTTAGCTCCCTACCTTTTCTACGTTGCTGGGATTAAATACATCAATTATAGACCACAGAAGAGAGTACTAGCATTTAGCTCCCTGCATCTTCTACGTTCTTGGGGTTAAATAAATCCATAACATACCACAGAAGAGAATGCTATAGCATACCGTATAGGTCCGGACGCAGATGGGCTGGCATCCAGGGACCTCAGCGACGACTCCACTCATCGTCCCCCAGAAATAGCAGGCCTCCGCTACCTCCCCCTGCACAGAATAAAAAAATACAGATTATATATTACAGTGACACGTCCCTTTTAAGACCTCCAAAAAAATGGGGGGAAAACACGTCTTAAACAGGGGGTATTCGTAACATGGAGTCAGAGATTATGAACATAAAAACTGTTAAAGCAAGGTTTAATCAAGGAAGAATTCTTAAATAGGAGGGACGTGAAAGGGGGGAGGGGGTAACATTAATCCTGATGTTGCGGTTAACAAAGCTTCCACGTAAATCTCGCACATCTATGACAAGAATCCACAACAAACAAACAAAATGCAAGTATACTCTCTATAAAACCAACAACGACAATCTGAGAAAACTCGAAGAACATTGTTTCTCTTTTTTGGTCGTACACTGTAGGGAGTGGCAGTCACATTTTTTTGGTTCTGATGTAATTAAAAAGGGAAATTAGTCATCAGAAAACAGGAACTAGAAAAATGACATTTACAGGCAAAGAAGCATGGCGGACAAATTTACTATCATTGCAAACATTAAAGAGAGTTTGAAGGACAAAAATAGGACAAAAATAACAAATGAAATGATACTAACCCAAACAAACACACATATAAAATTCAGCTAAATCATATATGGAAAATGCCAATAAATCTAGAAAAAAGTAGGTTTTTTTAAAGATAGAATATTCGCTTATTATCCTCTTAAGAAAATCAACACACGTAAAAGAACTTACGTCGAATTTGTCTGATTTCAGGGGACAGTGCAAATCTCCGTCGCAAAGCGTACAGCGTCCCTGCACAGAGAAAAACAATCAGAAACCTATATCTGTCTGTCTGTCTGTCTGTCTGTCGGTCGGTCTGTCTGTCTGTCTGTCTGTCTGTCGGTCGGTCTGTCTGTCGGTCTGTTTGGCTGTCTATGTGTCCGTGCGTCTGTCTGTTTAGCTGTCTGTGTATTTGTTTTGTATATATGGGTATATCTATCTGTCTGCCTGTTTTGGGCGTGCGACGAAATGGGAAAAAGTCGCTTCGTTTAGGAGTTTAATCTTCGTCTTCTTGGAGTTCGCTGGCGCTATACATTCAGTCCCCCTCGGATGAGTTTAATGAAGAGACAGTTCTTCCTCGAGATGTTCGTACCACGTGAAAGAGCAATATAATTATCGTTTTCTCTTTAGATGGGCTTATTGTACAACTCAATACCAGCAGCGACCAGGCGCTTATTTCAGACAAAGAAGCACATTTCTTTTGAAAAATAGCGGGTTTTTTCTCTTTAACATTTTTTTGCATTACACTGCGGTGGGACGCTGCCACTCGGTTGTACAGCAAGTCAGTTTTTAGTACACGTGAGCATTTTTCTTTAACGTGGTGCTATATCTCGACTGCGCATTAAATTCAGCTCACAAACCGGCTCGCCACTCGCCTAGCTGTCTGTGACCCCTCCCCCCCCCCCCCCCCTCCCTCTCTCTCTCTCTCTCTCTCTCTCTCTCTCTCTCTCTCTCTCTCTCACTCTCTCTCTCTCTCCCTCTCTCTCTCTCTCTCTCTCTCTCTCTCTCTCTCCCTCTCTCTCTCTCTCTCTTTCTCTCTCAAAATAGCTCATCTGTGTCCTTTTTTACATCATATCTGTCAGATAGGAAACAAGCAGTCTACCTAAACGGTTCATATTCATCACAAGGCACTGTAAAATGTGGAGTCCCACAAGGTTCTATCCTTGGTCCCTTACTGTTTGGACTATACATTAATGATTTACCATTACACCTCAAACAAGAAAATGCTGTACTTGATCTTTTTGCGGATGACTCAACACTTCACAGCAGTAATACAGATATAAATCTCATAAGAAAAGTACTCCAAGAAAGTATAGCAAATATTAATGATTGGTGTAATTGTAACAGAATGGCACTGCATCCTAAGAAAACAAAAAGCATGTTAATAACCACAAGACAAAAACACCAGCGACAGCCTCTGAGCCTTGATCTTATGCATGGTACAGTTAGCATTGCTCAAGTCCATCAACACCGTGTGCTTGGAGTTGTAATTGATGATGAACTTAACTGGCGCTCTCACATTGATACAGTTTATAAACGAGTTTCTAGGAACCTTTTCTTACTTAACAAGCTCTGGTGCGTTGTTTCTGTGGATGCCCTCAAAATGTTTTTCCACGCACACTGTCTCTCTCACATTTGCTATGCATCTACTGTCTGGTGCAATGCCAGTGATGTTCATATAAAGAAAATAAACACACTTCACAAGAGAGGTGTAAAGTTATTAAACCGAGATCCCAATATGACTACTCAAGAAAAATACACTCAACTGAACATTCTTCCGCTACATCAGCAGTTCTTTTTAAATGCTAGTGTTTTCATGTTTAAAATGTACAACCATGAAACACCTTCATACATCCAAGACCTGTTTGAGCGTCCTCCTGGTAGAGCGAGGCTTTTGAATTATACGCTACCGCTCCCACGCATTGATTTGTATAAATCTAGTTTATCCTACTGGGGATCGCTTGTGTGGAATATACTTCCAATGTACTGTAAAACATGTCAAACCCTTTCATCTTTTAAAAAAAATGTTCGAAAATATCTTTGTCAAAAATAATTCTCTCCCTACGCTTTAAAATCATAACTGTTACTGCATAACATCTTAATCATCATTTTATTAATCAATGAACCACGTTATTATAACTAGTGTTTTGTTACTTTTAACCTGATTACAAATTCTTAGTTAATTAGTTATTCGTTTGGCTGTTCAATACATGTTATATGAATATATAATTGTAATGTATAATGTCATGTATGTCTAAAAGGGACAGGTTGGAAGATTAGGCATTGCCTAAAACCTTTATCCCTTTGTATTAAAGTTTTGAATCTGAATCTGAATCTGAATCTCTCTCTCTCTCTCTCTCTCTCTCTCTCTCTCTCTGTCTCTCTCTCTCTCTCTCTCTCTTTCTATCTCCATCTCTCTCTCTCTCTATCTCTCTCTCTCTCTCTCTCTCTCTCCGTGTCTCTGTCTCGAGGTATTACACACCGCTACGACCGAAGAGAAGTGAAAAATAAACTCCTGTTGCGCAGCGGGATAAAGTATTCCCTCATACCTCGGAGATATACCTTCACTCGCTCGCAGCGACGTCACGTGACATTTTAGATGGTGGAACAAAATGCTGTCGCTTATCGGCACTGGGTGCAGTGCCTTTGTAGTGCACTTGCACTAGAACGGCACTGGGTCCAGTACCCGCTCCGGCGTCGAAGCATTTTCCACTAAAAAGTGAACAAAATTTGACCTATTTCGTCGCCTATAGGGGACGGAAAGAATGTCATTTCAATGGTGTGATAACATTCTTTCCGTCACGTGACGTCGCTGCGAGCGACTGAAGGTATATCTCCGAGGTATGAGGGAATACTTTAACCCGCTGCACAACAGGAGTTTATTCTTAACTTAGCTTCTGTCTGTCTCTGTCTCTCTCTCTCGTTCTCTCTCTCTCTCTCTCTCTCTCTCTCTCTCTCTCTCTCTCTCTCTCTCCCTCTGTTCTTTCTGACTGGCCTGTATTTCTTATGCTGATTCCATTCAGTATTTTTCTTCTCGTCTAGTATTTTTTGTGCTCACATAATAGTTTCTACTTGTCTAAGTACAGGCTTACAGGCGGTCACTTGGTAGGCTTGACTGGTTGCTAGAAAGGGAAAAGATTGGCCATCGATTCCTTGGTTGCATAGTCAGAAGGTTACTCTGAGACTGTGGGTAGTTGTTAAGTGAATGCGTTTGTGATTAGGTTGCCATGGTGGGTTTTGAGAATGAAAGTCGCTTGTTCATGTCAATGCTTGTTATTCTCTCAGGTGCACGCCCTGGATCGTGGAACGCCTAGTTGTGTCCACCGCAGGCGCTACACACGATTATGTCCCTCGCACGCGGAAGCAGATTTGATATATCGTAAAAGAATTCCCCTGTGAAGGTATTTTATGGCAGATCACATTATCTATTATAGATAGTCCGAAGCAGAATTACCTAGGCTATAAGTACAATCTTTTAATTTGGTCTTGTTGTGTACTCGTGAACAGTGGCGTTCGATTTTCTGCCGAAGTCCGCCAAAATTACGCAGAGAGGTCTCAATGTCTTACAAATTAACCCAGAATTACCTTTTGAATCACTATTCTAATACTCACAGTTCAATCTTCGATACCTTGCAGACTTGTATGCGCGGTTTGGGGCACCAGCATCGCTGATAAGCTGCTCTAATCTAGCGTTATTTTGTGATACTCGATTCTCAGTGGGTAACGTCCCCCACAGACACCAGATAAGGTCCCCCGCATTTTTGACCAAGCTGCGGGGGATCTTACCCCGTCAAATTTCACTGTTGATCTTTGTACCCATCGTGAGTCTAAACTAAGCTAAGCTGAAACTTAAAAATGGAAAGCAGTATCCACAAGTAGTTAGACTTTGACAAGCAAGAAGATTTAAGCCCTTCTGTTGACCGTGCTTTGTGTTATTTTATCATTTTTAACGTGGGGAACAGTATTTCTGACCTGTCTTGGTGAAATGTCTTCTCTTATGTAGTACACGAGAGTATAAATGGTAAGGAAACTGGCTGATCCAATGCAAAAAAAAAGTATCGGTCATACACTTCAATACAAGAAAGTCTGGTTATCTACTATTTTAAGGCATTAATTTGGAGACACATATACCATGTGGTTGGTCTTGCGGGGGACATAATCGTGTGTAGGGCCGACCCTATAACTTTTTATTACATTTGTCAACAAAACAAAACAAAAAAAAACAAAAAAAAAACCAGTGCAGAAAACGCAATGAACCCGAAAGCGCTCGAGTCGCACACTTATTTCCCTGTCAAGTAGGTTTAATTTGTACACATTAGAAAAAAAAATATTTAAAAAAAAATGATTGCCTACCTTCCTACCCTATTTTGGGGGGGCTACCGTAACCACACCTTTTTTTTGTGTGGGCCAAAGTAGATTAGACAAACAGGGACATGAACAAAATACTGAGTCTATCATAAGTCAAATGGAAACATTCACAATTGTTTTGTCTCAAATGAAACATTTCAATGACTCTTTCATGTTTTTTGATTTCTTGATTTTAGAACCAATCATTCACGATTGTTTTGGTTTTTTTTTCTATGATGAAACGTTCCAATAACTTCACTTTCTTGTTTTTAGATTCTTGAGTTTGGAACGAATCATTTAAGATTGTTATTCCAATAACTAACTTTTCTTGTTTTTATATTCTTAATTTTAAAACGCATCATACACGATTATTTTCTCTATAATGAAACGTTGCAATGACCTTTTACGTTTTTGGGTTCTGTATTTCAGAAGGAATCATGCACGAATTTGTGTCTACAATGAAACGTTCTAATGACTAATCTTTCTTGATTCTAGATTCTTGATTGAGGAACCTTAGCAGTCAACCCAAGGCTGGGTCAAAGTGCCCCCCCCCCCCCCCCCCCTCCCCAACATCCTTCTTACCAGGAAATGTACCTTTTGTTTCTCAAGGAATAATCCAAAAATTCCCCTTTCAAAGCTAAACCTCAACAGCATCTGGAAGGCAATGGCACCCCCTACTCCCCGCCTGTCCAGCCCCTGTACCCCTGCCTCATATTAGAAGCCCTTGCCTTTGTTTGCACTAGGTCCAGCCCTGCTACCTGTTTCGGATGTCTTATCGAGCACATCATAACTCATGTACCTTGATAGTGGTGTTTTTGACGATGTCACATCATAACTCATGTACCTTGATAGTGGTGTTTTTGACGATGTCACATCATAACTCATGTACTTTGATAGTGGTGTTTTTCACGATGTCACATCATAACTCATGTACTTTGATAGTGGTGTTTTTGACGATGTCACATCATAACTCATGTACCTTGATAGTGGTGTTTTTGACGATGTCACATCATAACTCATGTACTTTGATAGTGGTGTTTTTGACGATGTCACATCATAACTCATGTACCTTGATAGTGGTGTTTTTGACGATGTCACATCATAACATGTACCTTGATAGTGGTGTTTTTGACGATGTCACATCATAACTCATGTACTTTGATAGTGGTGTTTTTGACGATGTCACATCATACCTCATGTTTCTTGATAGTGGTGTTTTTGACGATATCATCATAACTCATGTACTTTGATAGTGGTGTTTTTGACGATGTCACATCATAACTCATGTACCTTGATAGTGGTGTTTTTGACGATGTCACATCATAACTCATGTACTTTGATAGTGGTGTTTTTGACGATGTCACATCATACCTCATGTTTCTTGATAGTGGTGTTTTTGACGATGTCACACAATGACTCATGTACCTTGATAGTGGTGTTTTTGACGATGTCACATCATACCTCATGTTTCTTGATAGTGGTGTTTTTGACGATGTCACACAATGACTCATGTACCTTGATAGTGGTGTTTTTGACGATGTCACACAATGACTCATGTACCTTGATAGTGGTGTTTTTGACGATGTCACACAATGTACCTTGATAGTGGTGTTTTTGACGATGTCACACAATGACTCATGTACCTTGATAGTGGTGTTTTTGACGATGTCACATCATACCTCATGTACCTTGATAGTGGTGTTTTTGACGATGTCACATCATAACTCATGTACCTTGATAGTGGTGTTTTTGACGATGGCACATCATAACTCATGTACCTTGATAGTGGTGTTTTTGACGATGTCACATCATACCTCATGTACCTTGATAGTGGTGTTTCTGACGATGTCACATCGACTGGGCAGTATGTCGGCTAGCTCATCGGGGATGAGGGGTCCGTCAATGTGGTAGTACACGGCGTTCCTGCAAGGGATGTCTGTCTGGGAAATGTTCACCTTCCCCATCAGCTGTATGCGACCCTGGAAAAGCAAGGTTGATGTGATGATCAGGTTTTTTATTGTTCAATTAATACTCTCGGTTAGGTTTTGTTGGGGCGGGGTGGGGGTGGGGGTGGGAGGGGGTGGGGGTGGTTAGGGGGAGGGGAGTGGGTATTGAGGTTGTTGGCTTTAAGCTTGAGCTTCTTTGTTCGTTGCCTGTTTGTTTATTTGTTTTGTTAATTTGTTTATTGGTTCCATTGGACTATATACAATAAAATAAAATATGTCTGCGTTAATGTTAGTGTCACTGTTCGAGTGGTTGTCTGTCTGTCTGTCTGTCTGTCTGTCTCTGTCTGTCTGTCTGTCTGTCTGTCTCTGTCTGTCTGTCTGTCTGTCTGTCTGTCTGTCTCTCTCTCTCTCTCTCTCTCTCTCTCTCTCTCTCTCTCTCTCTCTCTCTCTCTCTCTCTGTGTCTGTGTGTCTGTCTGTCTGTCTGTCTGTCTGTATGTCTGTCTCTGTCTCTGTCTCTCTGTCTGTCTGTGTGTCTTGCTGGCTGGCTGTCTGTCTGTCTTTCTGTCTGTCTGTCTCTGTCTCTCTTTCTCTCTGTGTCTGTCTGTGTGCCTGTCTGGCTGGCTGGCTGGCTGGCTGTGTCTGTCTCTATATGCTCTTGCGTATGTCTGTGTTAATGTATTTGCATGTTACTGTGCACAGGGTTGCCTATGTCTGTCTGTCTGTCTGTCTGTCTTGTCTGTGTGTCTACATGATTAAACCTTATAAAATTAACAAAGAAAACTAACAAGAACATACCACATCAGTTATGGAAACATCAAATGCGTAGTTGGCGACAGAGTGAATCCTTTTCATACTGACCAAGTCCGTGACGCTTATCTGAAACAGAGAAGATTCCTCCAGGTCTTAAAACACTATTGTGGATGAGAATAAAGTTGAAATGGCATCTCGATCTAATTTCGTGTCTTTTACCTCGTACGATATGATGCAAAACAATACAATACAATACAATACAATACAATACGATACAATACAATACAATACAATACAATACAATACAATACAATGCAATGCAATACAATACAATACAATACAATACATTCAATTTCTTTCTTTATTTGGTGTTTAACGTCGTTTTCAACCGTTCAAGGTTATATCTCGACGGAATACATTCAATACAATGCAATGCAATGCAATGCAATGCACTACAAAGCAATACAATACATTACAATACAATACAATGCAATGCAATGCAATACAAAGCAATGCAACACAACACAACACAACACAACACAACACAACACAACACAATACAATGCAATGCAATGCAATGCAATGCCGTTCAATGCAATAAAGACAGTATATTGCAAGGCAATGCAATACAATAAAATATAGTCCAGTGCATATATAATAACACACGCTAGTATAGCTCAAGAGAAAAGTCCAGCTTGTGTCGAAAAAACAACACCCGATTACAATATAGTTTGCAGTAACATGGAGTACTTACTCTGCCGGCAAAGATGTGATTCTCCAACAGTGTCCTCAGCTTTTCCTTCCCTTCCTGAAAGCACAGGCGAAAATTAACATCATAAGATGTTTGATGGGTTGTTGACAGACCAGCTTTTTTGTCGGTCCGAAGGGGAGCATATCGTCTTTTGTTTCATATTTATTGACCAAGGCCGAAGGCAGCGGTCAATAAATATGAAACAAAAGTCGATATGCCCCCCGAGGACCGACAAAAAAGCTGGTCTGACAACAGACATCCAAACATCGTTTTTGTCATCATTTTGATAGTGAGAAAATAAGTGCACAATCAACACAGGGAGCCATGCTTTGAAACACGAGTATCGTTTTGATAACCACACGAGTTCCGTTTTGATAATCACTGGCAAGCAAAGCTGGCGTGTGAAAGCAACTTTCTGTGTTTTTGAGTTCATAAAATGTTGGGATGAATATGTCAGGTTTGAGGATGCACAGTTCTGTAGGTTCATCTCGGTATTCCACCCCCTCGGCTGTCAGTTGCTAAGTGATCGAATGTGGAAGCTACGTTGGGTCAAAGGTCACAGAAGAGTTGCGTCGTGCAGCGTAGGAAAGAATCGCGATCTTGTTTCCGACTCAGTGCCTCTTTGTTTTTCATTAGACCTGTCATTCTGCTTGCTCGGCTTTGTTAGATGTTTGCATGTCTTATTGCTATTTTCTTTGTTTTTATTATTATTTCTTATTTGCGCTTCGTTTATCGATACAACGTCTTGTGCACGGGTCAAAATGTGTGTGTCAGGGGTCAATTGGTTTGACTTGAACTTGACGTTTGTGTTTCTCCGAACGTCTGTGTATCCAAACACAGATACACGCACTCCATGACTTTGTAAGAAGACATAACATATCGGTAGGTTTCATTTGTTTATTATGAATTTATGATCTTTCATGAAGTAGTTTTGTTTTTTTGGTTTACTTTTGCCAGTTTGCCAGTTCGTTTGTGGAACTTTGCAAAGCAGTGTCGTGTCGTCTGTTTAGGTCTGGGGAAACGCCAATGAAAAGAGCCGAAGAATCCCCGAGCGTTTCTATTGGGTTTGCTTTTGATTATCCATACATGTATAACCTGCTTCCTGCAACTATGGTAACCGGGGATTTATTGCCTGGGGAACATGAGATTTATTTCCCAGGTGCTTGTGAATGAAAACTCGTGAAAATGATGACAAACATTCTTGTTTGAATAGTATACATGTACAAAGTTAAAGCTACCTATCTTTCATAGGTGAAAACGAATCAATCCTGGTTGTAATGTTACAAGAAGTTTTTTCTCGGGGGGTCGAACATTTCATTTTGAGAAGTCTGAAGCCAAGGAACTACCACACTTGAAAGCAAGACTTTGGCAATTGGAGGGAATATTACATTTTTTTTTTCTTTTTTCTTTTTTTTCTCTTTTTGTGGATTTGTTTTTGTTTTTACATGTATATGCTGTACATTACAGGACATCACCTAAACAAGGGGACAAAAACATAAAACAGAAACACACTTGGACAATTACAACACACATGGGGTGGGTGGCTGGGTGGGTTTGGGGGGGATCAGGGCTTGGTGGTCGCAGTATCAAAAGTATGTAAGAAAAAAAATAACCTAAGAGTTACATCAAAACATGCAGATACAGGCGCCAATCCTTGTAAAATTTAAATAATGTATTATTCATAACTGCGTTATACTTTTCACAAATAAATCTTTGCGTAAGATTTCTACTAAATGTCTTAAAATTAGTGATCTTTTTGTTCATTTTGGGAATATCACTTTTTACTTTTAGACCGCTGAGGTGATCAAGTCTAAGTCCAAAGCATCCACCGGCTTGTTTTCCCATCTGTTTTCAGGCATAGTCCCATAATGGCCCAGTGGAAATGACGTCACATACGGAAGGAAGTGTGAACATTTTAAGAGTCATTCAGTGTGACGGCGAAGCGTACACTGGGCTAAATCTGGAAGTTGTCTTTCTTTACGAATACACCAATGAACTAAAAAGTTCCCTCTATGCCGTGCATGTTGTGTACATAAAATGTACAATGTGTCATACATCAATTATCTGTTAAACTGTACTTTGTTTCCCTTTTTTTCAAGTTAGTCCCTCTTTATGGCGAGGGCTGGATGTAAAAAAGCAGATCACTGCTTAATCTATTACCCTCGTTAAATAAAGAAATGTCCGTGTCATTGTCATTGTCAATACTTCGGATATCAGCACGCTTCACATGTCCTTTATGGTCAGAGGGTTGCATTTGTCGCTTCTAAAAAAGCCCAATTTTCCACCACTAAAGCTACGGTGTAGTAAAATGGCGGGTAGGTAACAACCGGTGCCTTCAACGTCGCAATGTATAATGAAAGGGATGCGCTATTCTTAATGCAGAAATCGGTAGAACCCCATTCACTGAGTCAGCTACTTTTTCCTAACCCCGTTGAAAGAATGAAAGAATGTGTGCACTAATTCAATTATGCATGAAAGTGAAACAGACAAAAGAAAGACAAATAATTCTCAGTGCTTGCCTCATCTGTGGTGAGGTACTCCAGTGTTCCCTCCGGTAGATTGTCCAAACCTCCGTTTTCTGGAGCGAACACGGTGATGTTGTCTCGGTCGAAGACATGATCTACTCCCAGGCTCTGACAAAGAGTTAGGATACTTTATAAGACATAGGCCTAGTCGTCCCCGTGAAAACAGTTCGGCTTACCATGTCAGATCTACCCAGGCTCTTGAATATGTGGCATGAGACCATCCTTCAACTTAGACATATACCAAAAATTAACATCTTTAATTGCCTGCTTCGTGTGCAGATTGAGGTTGTTATTTTTTTTTTTTTTTTTTTTAAATGAATTTCACAATTTACCATTAGTGTCAGGAAAGAAGATGATTCATAGAAACAACAACAATTCCAATTTGATCTGCACAGAGAGCCTACTGGCTTTTAATTTTCAGAATGAGTTCAAGAAGAGGGATGGTTTTCTCCCATGTAAATGCCTGGCTGAATCTGAGATCGTGAGTCACATTGTTTAACGCGGGACTGAATATGCCTTTAAGAAATTGAACTTGAGTATTTGCAGCAGACGATATTGCAATATTCAAGTTTGATTAAACGTGATTAAAAAAAGGGTTATGGCATTGCGCTTGCGACTATTCCTACAATAAATCATAAGAATTAGTACGTACAACATCGAATACACAACTGATAAGCAGAAAGAAAGAAAAAAACTTACGCGAAAAACATATTCACACAGTTTCTAATAACAAACAAAAGGCTGCTACATTCGACTTTTACTAACTCATAAGATTCAAAAAAGGTTCACAAACATTTTTTTAAATGTTCCTGTATTTAATCATTAATAAATAACTTACAGAGACATATCACTAAAAATGGAAGACTGTATCAGTATGAATTAATTGAACAGTACCGAGAGGAAACAAAATCACTCACATTGATTAAAGTTTGCAGACGGTTAAAACGGCCCTCTTGTTGAATTAGCTGCATTGCCGTTTTCTGTGGACAAAAACGAAAATAAGTACAATTGCAATCATTCCCCTTTCCTTACTGCTAATCGAAACAAGTCTAATTCGTCGGTTGATTATAGTTTTACAGTGTTTGTGTGGGAAGGGAGGGGTGGGGGTGGGACGGAGTAATTAAGACTAAGGCCTAAAAAAAATAGGTGTGGTTACGGTAACCCGACCTACCCTATTTTTAGGGGCCGACCCTATAACTTTGTACTACATTTGTCCAAAAAACAAAAACAAAAACAACAAAAAACGAGTGCAAAAAACGCAATGAAAGCGAAAGCGCTCGAGTCGCACACTTATTTCCCTGTCAAGTAGGTTTAATTTGTACACATTAGAAAAAAAAAGTTTAAAAAAAAAATTGATTGTCTACCTTCCTACCCTATTTTTTTTTTTTGTGTGGCTATGTTACCTTAACCACACCTATATTTTTTGTTTGGCCTAACGGGTTTTTTTCGTTGAAGGAATGTCACGTATCGGAAAAAAAAGAATGTCAATTCAGAATTCAACTGGTTTGGGTCAATTCATTTGAACTTTTGAGGCATCATCATCACCATCATCATCATCATCATCATCATCATCATCATCATCATCATCATCATCATCATCATCATCATCATCATCATCATCATCATCATCAACAACACATTTAACAACAGTAATAATTACCGTCTTGTCGCCCACGATAATGGGTTCATTCATAAGCAGTTCGTTTACGATATGTATCATGCCATTGGAGGCCGGGAAGTCACGTGATATCACTTTGACTTTGTTTGAGAAGCCACGGATTTTGTACTTGAAGACGTTTTTGGCCTGAAATAAAGACAACGAGTATCTGTTATGGCGAACAAGTCCGCTACAAGAAAACACTGAGACAAATTGACAATGACGGTTTAATAAGTCATATGCGTATTCAGAACGTAAGCAAGTTCACATATATCATCTCTGTCTCTCTGTCTCTGTCTGTCTGTCTCTCACTCTCTCTTTATCTCTCTCTCTTTTTTTCTCACCACCCTCTCTCTGTCCTTCTCTGTCTCTTTCTCATCACAATCTCTCTCTCTCTCTCTCTCTCTCTCTCTCTCTCTCTCTCTCTCTCTCTCTCTCTCTCTCTCATACACTCTCTCTCTCTCTCTCTCTCTCCCTCTCTCTCTCTCTCCCCCTCTCTCTCTCTTCTACTCTCTTCTTCTCACCCCCTCTCTCTCTCTCCTTCTCACTCTCTCTTTCTCATCCCCCTCTCCCTCTCTCTCTCTCTCTCTCACTCTCTCTCTTTCTCTCTCTCTCTCTCTCACACACACACACACACACACACACACACACACACACACACACACACACACACACACACACACACATGAGCTCGCGCCGCAGACAGACAGACAGATGGATAGTATACTGACCACCCTGACTTGCAGGTCAGCAATGGTTCCCTGCAGTGTGTAGTAGTTGTCATACCCTTGCAGGTCTTCCAGCGTCAGTTTACCCAGCAGTATGTGCTGACGTAGCAATTGACGAGTCCTTCTAGGCTGTTTCAGCATGTCTGCATACTGCAGGCAAATCGGTCAATCAAGCAATCAAGCAATCAATCAATCATTCCATCAATCAATCATTCCATCAATCAATCAACCAATCAATCAATTAACCAATCAATCAACCAATCATTCATTCAATCAATCAATCAATCATTCAATCAATAGATCAATCAAGCAATCAAGCAAGCAATCAAGCAAGCAAGCAATCAAGCAAGCAATCCATTAATCAGTCAATTAACCAATCAATCAATCAATAGTTTGCGCTCAACATGTCTGCATACTGCAAAGGAATCAGTCAGTCAAATAATAGATTAGTAGACTGCGCTGAGTATGTCTGCATACTATACAGGCAAAGAAGTCAGTCAATCAATCAGTAGACTGCGCTCGGCATGTCTGCATACTGCAGAGAAAACAATCAATCAATCAATCACTCAATCAATACACTGCGCTCAATATCTGCATGCATACTGCACATAAATCAATCAATCAGTGGATTACGCTCATTATGCCTGCATACTGCAGGCAAATCATTCATTCAATCAATCAATCAATCAATCAATCAAGCAGCGCATAAGTTAATGGGGTTTCAGCCCCTATACAAGTAGCCCTGTCTTGAACGAGGTCTAGATGAAATAAAAGCATGTATACTTGCTAAACTGTAACCCTCATCAATACAGATTTAGACGTGTCTTAATGTCTTGTCTTGTCTTGTCTTGTTTTGTCTTCTCTCCTCTCCTCTCCTCTCCTCTCCTCTCCTCTCCTCTCCTCTCCTCTTCTCTTCTCTTCTGTGCTATTGTAAACTGACCTTAAAGTCTTTGCTATTGTCCGTGCAAACTGACCTTAAAGTCTTTTCGTGCCCTCCTGTATGCGCGGTTGTTGGGGATGAAGATAGTAAAAGGCCCATGCTGCTCCATCGCTGTTCTGTACAACCGGTCTATCAATCCGAGAGACATGGACAGCTGCCCTCGCAATGTCGGATGTTGTCTGTTCAGTTCTGACAGTCGCTGCAAAAGGAAGAGAAAGAATTTACAAGCAGTACGATTAAGACGTAGCCCAACACAGAACTGAATTTGCCTATTCGGTAAGTGACAGTCAGGTAGATAGTTGTTTGTTTGCTTGGTTGGTTGGTTACTTTAGTTTTTTTGTTTTAGTTTGTTTGGTGTCGTAGTTTTGTTGTTGTTAGATTGCTTACTTCATTGATTGATTGATTGATTGATTGATTGACTGATTGGTGGACCGGTTGTTTGGTTGGATAGTTGATTGACTGTGTGGCTGGTGAGGTGGTGGGTTACTTGGTACTTTGTTCACATTTGCATAACAGGTACAGCCCGAACAGATCTGTTTTGGCTTACATATTTGGTTTCAGGGGAAGTACACAATCCCAGTCTTTAACAATAATGCAGAGCGCTGACTTACTTGAACAATGTTGCCGAAACAGTTCTTTTCGCCGTCACCAACGTAGCCCGGAAGGCAGGAACACCTGCACGAGGAACATCGACAGGGCTATTTCAATACAGTCAAACCCCAATTCAAATAGACGAATTCCGAAAATAACTCTGTCTGGTTTGTATGGGTTGTGCAAGAGTGAATACTCTTGCTTTCAGGGGGACAAACAATGCACGGGCCAATCACTAGCGAGGGGTGTGTTTAAAACACGTGGACAAAGAGCCAGTGTGCGGCGTTTATTTGTACCCAAAAAAGCAAGGGTATTCACTTTTCAAAACTCATACAACCCCGACAGATTATTTCTGAACATCGTCTATTGTCATCAAAACTTAAATGAAGACGGTAAAATGAGGTTCTAGA